>NW_003803826.1:99278-342783 GCF_000255335.2 Galendromus occidentalis
TGGTATGGTATGGTATCGGTATGGTATGGTATGGTATGGTATGGTATGGTATGGTATGGTATGGTATGGTATGGTATGGTATGGTATGGTATGGTATGGTATGGTATGGTATGGTATGGTATGGGGAAACGGACCTTGCAGGGTGACATCACGGAATTCTATATGGAGGTTTCCGTAGCCTTTTATGGGGAAGAGTCTTGCTATCAAGAGGTCACAGTTGTACTTGGCGGTCGCGAGGAACTTGCCGATGTGAATAGTGATCCCAGCTGCGAGGTTATTCAGGTCCGCCTTGGAAGAATAGATGCAATGAGAATGCAGGTTCGTCATTGGAAAGAGTCTAGGAGCCGATGGAGTGGGGAAACTCAGAATCAAGCGATGAGCTCACATCGATATGTTTCAACTCCAGCGTCTTAAGGCCTTCGACCTTGATTCTGTCTACTTGGATGTTCCCGACTTTCGTCTTTCCATTCACGTTGTCAGGCACTGATAGGGGATCAAGGGGCGGGATCTGGAAGAAATGCTCTTTTAGTCCCGAAATTGGTTTCGCGATAGTTATTTCGGAGTCTCACATCTATCAGCGATGAGAGAACCATTAACTTGCTTTGAGCTCTGGTATGCCGGTCCCCATGTTACTCCGGAGGTTTTGCAGGACCTCTTCGAGGTATTTCTTGAATCCCTCATTGATATCCCTATGCTGATCTCCAGTGGCACTGCTATCTGAGGATCCGGAACGAAGGTTTCCCTGAGATTGCTATACGTTACGAAAGCGGTGGGTAGAATGGGTGACACTTCCGTGAACGATGCTTACGGAGCCATTTTTCCATTTCAATTTCCGATCGATAAATCTCACAGTATGCTAAGCCCGATACACCGAGTACACCGACGAGGAATGAGACGAAAACCTAAAGTATCACTCGCCCGACCGGAAATCTGCTCTCTTCCGACTGTGGAATCTCGATTGAATTCTACCTCGTACGAAAGGAAGAAACAAAGTTTTCTTCCTGTCTTTTTACGGAATTTTCAAGGCCGGGCTGCCCTCAGTCGTTTCCTCAGGTTTATTCGCTCCCCGAACATTGAGAAACTTGGCCATGGGATCTTTCATAGCGAGACGAGGCCTATCGAGAATACCGTACGCGACTCATACTCCTCAGCGTATCCAGGAACCCTCCGAATGGGTAAGGGGGTGTGGAATGATAACTGAGTCCCGTTTCGATCTGGGAAGTTGAGCTTGTCGGATCCCTTGGGGAAGGCTATTTCCGTTTCAATTTCCGATCGATAAACCTCACGGTATGCTGAGCCCGATACACCGAGTACACAGACAAGGAATGAGACGAAAGCATCACTCGCCGGAGTTCTGCTCTCTTTCGACTCTGGAGTCTCGATTGAATCCTGCCTCGTACGAGGAACGAAACCAAGTTTTCTTCCTGTTTTTTCACTCCGTTTACAAGCGTCAAAGGTAAACCGAGCCTTAGATGAACACTCAGTCAGAGAATCGGCTGTGTCGAGCCGCAACGGCTCGCGGAATAAACTAATCCGATGACTGAAACCGAAGAGTCCAGAGCACATAAATTTTTAGACAATCTGTCGCAGGCCAAGGCCACGCCGAGATTTTTACACCATTCTCTTTCGGGGGCTGCTGTGGCGGCAGATCCAAGTTGGCAGGAGCAATCGTAACCTGGAATATATTTCTATCTCCTCCGGCAAAGAAAAATGCAAACTTCCCCCCTTAAGCTCCGGGCGAGGCCAATCGGTCCCATCCGAGGTAATTATTACATCTTTCTCAGTTGACAGCAGCGCTTTGCATAAGTTCCGAGAAGTGACTTTCCTCTAGAAGAGAAACTTTTGAAGGCTCTTTCAAGCCATCGATCGAAATCAAGGACCGGAGCGAGTTAGACTTTCCTGAATGAATGGAATCTTCGGCGTCGCGCGTTGAAGCGGATGGTATTCATGTTGACTGCCAGTGCTCTCTGGTGTTCTCTCGAGGGTTCAAATTTGGAGTTGATGTCCCTCGTGAAGCGGTCCCATGAACGGAATCCGCGGGGGTGGGAAGGGAGTGCACTTCAGGTTGAGATGTTTCACTCGCACTCGTAGTGAATCGATGTCTCTTTGCGAACTTCGCCCCACAACACCGATCATGTATTCCTATGTCCTTTTATGAAATGTTCATGAAGAGGTCGGAATCGACAGCGCGCGAGATCGACGCCGCGCCGTTCAGATTCCAATGATTCTACGCGAGACACGAGTATTGAGCATTCAAGAGACACAGATTCAAGAGACAGATAATGTTGCCCATTGTAAATGATTATTCTGTAGACTTCCTCATTTCAACGCACAGTCTGTCAAGATCGGTCGGCTCGCGACGCTCATCGAGAGCCTGTCGGTCCAAGGTTGACGAATGTATTTCATTAAGGTCGAGCCGTTACAAGGCATGCGGCACTCTTTCGAATTACGAGCAATGAAACAATTTCTTCCGTAGTCGATGACTTTCCCAGCTTCGCACGCTTGGTAAACTTCCTTCCTCGAGCGGGCGAGTAAAGCCGCTTGGAAACATTCTCACGTCGATGATATCCTCAGACAGATCTGAGAATTTCCAAGGGCTGGGCGCTCTCAGTCGTTGGCTCAGGTTTATTCGCTCCCCGAACGTCGAGAAACTTCGATCTTAATTTTGATATTGATTTTGATCTAAATTTGGATCTTGAATTTGATCTTGATGATGATTTTAAAACTCTTCGTCATTGATATCGATCGATGATGTCTTGCTTTGAGTCTCTCGATTTTATGCCGAAAGATCATGTTTAGGAATATTTTATTTCGGGAATCGATTCCTTCTTGTGGGCGAGAGTGGACCAGGACATAGGGTAGGATTCAAGATGGCGGCTAACCGTTTTTCTCCGCCGTTCTGACGGAGGATGATGGAAGGGATTGCTTGCTAGAACCCCTCGGAGACGTATACCTGATTCGGAGGAATCGTTTCCTTTAATATAAACTTCCCTCGGTGTACCGGGTGGTGCCAAACTCAGTTTTCCACTATGGGGAAATAATTCGGCCTAACTTCTTCTGGCCCCCAAAACGCCGCCTGCGTACTTTGTGGTCTATGGGGATCATCACCATCATCATAATTCTGCGACATATCTCTATCTCTATATATAAAAATCGCATGTATGTCTGTTTGTTCGCTATGCATTCCATTACCACAGAACATGCAGCCGAAATTTTACCCGATTTTTTTTTTTAATATACCCGAGATTATATACCCAAGAAGGTTTAGCGCCAATAAAATTTCAATTCGCATCGAATTTATCGCTACGTAATCGCGTATAATAACTTGCCGTTACTTCGTCCTCATCGTTATTGTAATGAGCTAATTCGACCAATGGGGTGGCAGTATCGTTATGAACATTGTAGAGTGGTGTTCACGTTGCTATCCCTCTGCTCTACGGGAAATCATTAGAAAAACGTTTTTGAAGCGACCATCATGCCCCCCAAGCGACAATCAATTGGTCGGTCGACACGTTCCGCCGCGAAGCGGAGGGCGACTCCGGCGCTAGAGACCAACACGCAAAGATTCTGTTCGGAGTAATGTTGCTCAATTCCGTGCAAATGAATCATCTGATCATCGAGAATCGAGGTTAGAAATTATTCGTCTTTATACCGCAAACGCCCGACTCAGCGAAAACCATGATGAAAGAGCTGCTAGATTGGCGTGCAATAGAGAACGGAATTCTCGATCTCGACGATCTGAAAGCACTGAATTGAAGTATAGTGCTTTTCATTACGACCCAAGTTGCGATTATAGCCTCAAACCCGAGGTAAGGATCGGCGAAATGAATAAGTCATGCCAATATTGTTGCGCACTCAAGTTCAAGAATGTGCCGCCAGGATTGTGCTGTGCAAGTGGGAAGGTAAAGCTTCCCGAATTGCTTGCGCCGCCAGAGCCATTGTTAACATTGATTTCTAGCTCAATCGCTGAATCGAATCACTTTTTAAGGAACATACGCAAGTAAAATTCATGTTTGTTTCATGGGTGCTCTGGATGAGTACTCATATCGGTTGATGGTTCGAGATAATGCCGACAATCATATCCTACGATGCCGGCAGTTATTCCATCAATTCGTTGTCGATATGTATGCGAAAATTGAGACCGAACGACTGTTATTCATCAGGCTGAATCAATCGAAATTACGCTCAGAGGAGTATGATCATTCACGCGATGCGATAAACAACGATGGCAATGTCAATCCCAGTGAGCTTGGCAAGATGGTGATCTTGCCTGCGACATTTACCGGGAGCCCCAGACATATGCACGAATACGCACAAGATGCTATGACATATGTTCGGAATTATGGTCGCCCAGATCTTTTCATTACATTTACATGTAATCCCGCGTGGGAGGAGATAAAAGCGCTATTGTGTCCCGATCAATCGAGCTCGGATCGCCATGATATTTTCGCACGCGTATTCAAACAAAATTGAAAGCACTCATGGATTTCATTGTCAAACACAATGTTTTCGGAGAATCTCGCTGCTGGATGTATTCTATTGAATCGCAGAAATCAGGATTGCCGCGTGCCCACATTTTGATTTGGCTTATTGAAAAGATCACACCGGAGAAGATTGACGATGTGATTTCAGCCGAAATACCTGATGAAGAACTCGATCCGGAGTTATTTCAAATCATTTCGAAGAACATGATTCATGGGCCATGTGGTGCGTTTAATGACAAATCCCCGTGCATGAAAGACGGTAAAATGTACGAAGCGATATCCGAGGAAACTACTGGCCCAAACTATTACTGGGAATGATGGTTACCCACAATACCGACGTAGGTCACTGACAGATGGCGGGAAAAGTATGAAATTGAAAGTACGAAATGTTGATGTTCCCGTCGATAAATAATCGCTGGGTTGTGCCGTATTCGCCGCTTCTGTCAAAAACGTTTAAAGCTCACATCAACGTCGAGTATTGCAATTCGGTCAAATCAATCAAGTACATCTGCAAATATATCAACAAAGGGCATGATATGGCGATATTTGGAATGGAAAATGCATCTGCTCAATATGACGAGATCGAGCGCTATCAAGCTGGCCGATACATCAGCAGCAATGAGGCGGTCTGGCGTATTCTGTCGTTTCCGATCCATGAGCGGCATCCAGCAGTGATACACTTAGCGGTACACCTTGAGAACGGACAGCGCATATATTTCACGGCGGGCAATCTCCAGTCGAGGCTCCAATCCCCTCCACAGACAATGATCCATTCGCGAGCACGTTGCTCTTCTCAGAAGTACCGAGATACTACACATGGAAAATTGTAGCCAAAAAGTTTCAGCGGCGAAAAATAGGTAACAATGCAAACATAAGATAAACTAAATATTTCAGTCAAATTCAAATGGCCCCTGCCTGTTCCAAGAAAATACATCTACGGTTCGCAGCGAAGCGCGACCGGGCACGCTAGTATATCTATATACATGAAATAATATATATATTATATATATATATATATATATATATACATCATACGCGACTCATACTCCTTAGCGGATCCAGGAACCCTCCGAATGGTAAGGGGGTGTGGAATGATAAACTAAATATTTCAATCAAATTCAAATAACTGAGTCCCGTTTCGATCTGGGAAGTTGAGCTTGTCGGATCCCTTGGGGAAGGCTATCGTCTGACCGCCCGCCGGGATCCGAGCCTGTGTCTCGAGTTCGACTCAAAAGCGGCAAATTGGAGAGAGTCCAAATTTATAATCTGGACCCTTTCGCGACGGAACTCACCGTTGCTGAAGAGCGTCAGCACGAACACCGTTAACACAAAGGTCGAGCGCATTCTCGACATCATCGCCGCAGTAGTAAACTTGTCTGTCGTATTAACACGCGACGCACCGATGATATAAAGGTTCACGGGTTGAGCCTTTCCCTAGTTGAAATCACGAAGCTAACCCAGGAAGCAGCAGTCCGATAGGCTCCAAATGGAAGCTCTCGTTGGATCCGAAGGATTTAGGAACTCTCCGTCGGGCTCTCATTCGAGATAAAAATTCCAAATCGGATTTAGCCGAGTATTTTCACGCGAATCCATTTTACCTACACAAGAGTAGGATTGAGAGGGATTCGCGAATATCCCTTGACTTTGGAGCGCCGCTCTTGATCTCCAAGCAGCCCTTCTGGCGCCCTAATCGCGAACAACACCGAGCTCAAGCTAATGATTACTCCCTCGACTATGGATCGCGCACGAGAGAGTCTTCGACTGCGTTCAGTATTGCTTTGCTTACTTGGGGTGAATTATATCAAAATTGAGCGGATAGGGACCACACCGACCATGGGAAGAGTTCTCGACTCATGTATTCATGAGCAGCTAGCAGTGTGACTTCGGAGAGCATATGTGAAACTGGAATACTGCGGCGTCGCTTTTCATACGGCGGAAGGCGGCGGGGGGGAGAAACTGAAAAACTCATCGTTGCGTTGGAAGGGTTTCGGAACTTTCAAGCGAAAGTTATGCAAATTCGAGTGCCCGAACGAGATCCCGAGAGCTGCTTGTGTGCGAATGTGTCCCTTTGCCCCCTCCCATCTGAGGAGGTCTCCAAGCAGGAGGAAGTACGCCGCCTGAACTTGCGCCACCGATCCTCGATCTCGTCGCGAACTTCTACGAACTCCAGCGGAGAGCGGGCCCATACATCTGGGCGAGCGTATAACGCTCAACGGTGACCCCCGGATAATGTGTTTCGGGACAACTTACCCATCAATTCAACTGACGAGCCGCATATGATGGGAAAGGCTCTGAGGGAGCGATGACCTCCAACGAGCGTAGTCGTCGATGCGAGAACACGCCTCGCCGAATTTCCAGGACTCGAGCTCCGATCCACGCCTTGTATCAATTGAGTAACTGCTCCAACGGTACTACGTCTCAATCATTCCTATTTCTCAGGGAGTCTCGATGTTCGATTTCGCCTAGAATCAAAATTGCCATTCCCAGCATTGGTTCCTCTGGCTCGCGTCGACGGGTTCCGCCACGAGTCCGGAGCTCCAGAGTTTTTCCCACGATCAGACTTTGAGGGATCAAGCTCCATGCTCGTCGGAGTCCTGGAAACCGATCCCCGACTGTCCGGAGCGGCAACCGATACGAGTCTACCTAATCCATGTGACCTTGTCAATAATGCTCCTAATACCAGCAACGAAACATCCTCAGGGAAATAACATTAGCGAAATAATCCCTCGGTTTCGCTCTCGGCCGGTCCGGAAAGTTGGCCTACTCACCGAATCTCGCCGAGGAGAGATATACCGTGAGCCGTTATTCATGCCGATCAGCAGAGGAAATCCAGCAAAACTTTTCCCCGGAAACAAAAACTCTGAAAGACTTGATACGCAGCCTCCATGACTCCGAGCACGGGCCCTACAGGTGACCCGAACGTGTCATATCGTGATGCGCCTATAGATAGGGATGCGGGGAGAATTCCCCGGAGGAAACGAAGAACACACAGCTCAATTAGAGTGTGGTCGAGGAGCGGCTCTCCTGCCGGCCCTAGCTCGTTGACATATCGTTCCCTCCGTGGTGCTGTGCGATAGGACCGCGAGCGGCACGGGACGGGCTTGCGCGTCTTCCCCTCATTCTGGAAGATGCCTCTAACGAATTCCACGCAAACAGTTGTACATATTAGCCCTGTGTCGTCGCCAGACTTGACCGCTCGCCGCTTTATCGCGACCAGCTCTCTGTTTCCTGCTACGCCTCGGCAGGATCCCCTCTGGGAAGGGAGAGGGGGACGGAGAGTCATCTCAGAGGATGCTTGCCCGTTCACTCGTTCGTTTCCATCTCCATGGAGAATTCATTCTTCCGACTCGCACTGCCTGTGGCTTCCCATGCGGTGGCCTGCTTGCTCGCTTCCCCGCTGCCTTTTATTCATTCCAAGTGAGCGAGCGAGTGAATGAGTGAGCGAGCGTCTGGAGGAGCCAGCGAGCTTCCCCCCTGCTCTCAGCAGCGAAGTTCCCCTGTCGTTCTCAATGTTTTCTTATTTCCGTTGGGGCTCCCAAACACACAACCACGATTGTCTCGTGAGCAAGTGGAATGCTCCGCGCTCTCAGTCTCAGAATTTCGTGTGCGCGCAGTCCGAAAATTGCCCGATAATTCTCCCCTGCCGACCGATGCAACTCGATTGTTGTGCCCGAAAAAACCCTCCCGCCTATCTCGTGACCCGAAAGTCCAGATCCGGACGTCGTTGGCACCGTGCTTATCTCAGCGACCTGCGAGAATGATAACGCTTTCGATCTACCTGTATGGTATATGCATTAAACACATAGGATGCCATGCATATGTAAGTCAATGTGCTGAAGTTTCGATACCAGGGTCCTGACCAAAAATTGTCACTTACCAGAGCCCCAATTCGAATTCCATCAAGAAAGTCGGATGCGGGCTCATGATCTGCTGATCGATCGGCTATGCATCGCTCAAGGCCTCTGACAGCCACAAGGAAGGAAAAAGCGTGACGATGACCGAAGAACACTCTGAGACACCGAAGGATCGGTGTCTTCTGTTTCTAGCGTTTCTGGTCGAACGATCGTTTCCCGGTTCGACACGGGCCAGAGGACAGGGACATTTGCAAACGATCCGTTCCGGAGAAAATTGTGGTTCGCGGGATAATTCTAGAAAGAATAGAATTTCAGGGTCATCAGTCGAGGTACGAGTTCCAAGCAAGGACCAGGAGGGAGACGAGAGACCGACGGGGAACGACGAGACGGTTCGGATTCTCGGGACATCAGTGTGATGGAGGGAACGATTGGAGACGCGATGACTTTCGAAGAGTGGATCCCGAGGCGGAAGTCGAGAGAAACCCGACGAAAGTCTAACCACGGCCGTGTTGACCACTAACCGAAGACTGGAAGGAGATGGAACAAAGGGTGAATGTCTTTTCCTTTCCAACGGGCAAGGAAAAGCGGAGCATTGAACTCTGGGATCGACAGCCTCCTCTGCATCTCCATGACCTTTTCTCTGTTCCGCGAGTCTCACCGCCGCGTACGCGAATGTCCCCCTCCTCTCGTGGATATCGAATCGGGATCGCGGGAAAAATGAGTGAGGTCGTTCGTCACCTTGAGAGTCCCGAAGCGAATGTCTGACCCGCAACCTGTGTCATTCCCAAAACTTTCGCCTACGCAGGTACGAGCTCCACGGACCTCTGTCGGCAGTTTCCATTCAGTTCCAATCCCGCTATGCAGCGATACGGTGCGCCTGTTCTCGTGTCGAAGAGTTTACCCACTCGGCTGTCCACGCTGGCGCTATTGCGAAGTCTTGACGGTGTCTTGCGCGTGATTATGGATCGACGAAAGCGTGACAGTCATGCTATATTCGGAAGTCTCTCCAGTTCGAACGGCGGTTTTCTCGTGGTTTCTTCGCGAGATTCTTCTCCGAGCACGACAGATTTCATATTCCTCTTTCGCGGACGCCGCGGGATGTTCCTCCTCGACAGATTTGAGCTCGAGGAACGCCGGGACCACAACGGAACGGAGCTCGCGAGAATCCGCGGGAGTCTGGATTTTTGTGCAATTCCTTCTAGACTCGGGATTCCCGAGCCTTGATTTGATTATTCCCTCAGTTCGATTTTTCGATTCTTGCTCCTGCGCTGGAACGACATCTCTCGACCGGAGGTGAGCTTCGTCGAAACGGAATACGTTCGCTCTCGTTTTTTGATGACCGAGAGCGTGCAGTGTCCTCAGGGCTCGTAGCTCAATTGACCCGTCTCCAGCGATTGCCCGCGGTAAATGAACGAGGCAATCCTGTTTGATTAAAGTTGTCACCACCTAAGAACTAACCCTCGTGCGTCCAACTACTATCGGCAACATAAGACAATTCGCTAGACAAGTGGAACCCAGTTGTCTCCCGAATAACTTCTTTCGGCTTCTAAGCCTCTCCTCGGAGGAACTTGTGATTACGTCAACGCAAAAAACGCTTTGTTCGCGTGGCTGTCAATTGATGCCGTGTTAGATGTCCAGTCCAACCTTCAGTTTGCAGCACCGGGGAAGCGTCCTCGTCTGCTCAGCGAGAGATTAGATCGCTGATTCGAACGAAATTCGAGGAACGGAAAACTCAGGAGGGGCGAAAGTTATTGCAACATTCCGGTGATTTTCGGAAGTCCTGGATTGTAATCGAAGCGTCAGGACCCCGCGGGGGATATTCAACAGAGAGTTCGCGCTCGAATGGAGCAGCCCATTCCCCTCCTCGAGACAAGATGGTCTTGGGAATGACCGCGGACCGCGTTTAGATCGAATGTTTCCGCTGGAGAAGCTCTCAGGGATCAAAGGGGCCCTGAGTGGTCCGAAATGGTGCTGTGGTCTTCACCGGGAGCGGAAACGGTTGAGGTGGCAGCGAGACCGCTATCTGAATTTTGGTCTAAATGTCGGTGTGATCCGACAGGCATGCCAGCGCCTCCAGTTCCTGAACGAAATTCCATCAGCAGCATTGTCACTCACGCTCTATGGTAACCGCGAATTCCTGTTTGGCTTCGCCTCCGGTTTGCGTCACTTATGTATCCACTTCCGGCTCCAGTGTCACTCCTCTCCGCCGTTTTTGCCATTATTGCTGAATTAAATCGAATTCTTGAATCTGGCGCGATCCCTACGAGATTGAAGCGGGGAATCGAAGGGGAGTTCTGGGGCTCTCATATCGGCCTCGGGGAAGGGGGCAGGTCTGCGTAAGTCTCGGCAGAAGAAAAACTATGGAGAATCGACGCCAATTCTCCGCGGTATTCACTGAAGTAATCACGGTAAGTACCTGATGCATAATTTGTCCATTGCCGTTGTTCCACCGAGCGTCATATTTCGCCCATCTGGTATGCGAAACCCAAGGAATCAACAGAAGCTTCAAACAACAAGGATTCTCTTCGTCAGGGCATCGTTCCATCCCGAGCCTCGGTCTGAGACTCTCGACCGGACGATACACGGCCGACGTGTGTTTGTGGGGTGGTTTTTGCACCCTTTGTGGTGACCGTCGTCATTGACTCCATCAAGGTTTTTTCTTCTTATGTTCAGTATCGCTGTCAGACGCAGCTCGGTGTGGATGGTCGTTATTGGGATTCCCCGGTCGTCCATTAGGTAATCACTCATTTTTTCCTGGCACTTGGAGCAAGTCACCTGAAGTGAGCCTGCGTGAAAGACCGGATTTCAGCAAGAGGTGCAAATAGACTCACTCATAGACTGAATGCTAGCTTTAAATTCTTCGCCGCCCTTGACGAATGCGTCCGTTGGGATTCGGCAACCCTGTTCCACAACCCCCCGGGTTTTTTGGACTTCACGCCCCGATGCCTTTGAACGGAGGATTAGATGAACCCTCTTCTTGACAGCCTGTTCGCCTGAAGGCTTGCCGGCCGCCAGCTCCCCTGAACCAGCCCTTTACCAGCTCACTAGGTCGTCAAAGTCTACAAATTGAAAGTTCAATAGCCGATGCCGAAACTTTTCCACGCGCTGATGCCAGCCGGGAAACGATTCCCTAATCCGAGAGAGCTTTCCATCCAATCTGAGCTGCTGAATGTTCCCCGGATGCGTTCTAAGGGGACGCCGCGGATACAAGTGGCGCTCCATCGCAACTTCCCGCCTGTTTCCGGATTCACTCATGTGATGATGGTATTTGGCAACGATTTTATCACGTTCAGGTCACGGTAGACATACGCACAATCAGAAAAAGAAAAGTTCAGGTGATGCTGGCGTGGGGGTGACCTGTCTTCATTTGATGGTCCATTGTCTGGTCTGCAAACGGCATCCATTTTCCCTAAAGGGATGAGCCTTAATAGCAAGCGGACTCGGTGGGGTGGGACGGATGGTAATTGCCATCTTGGCACGACAGCTTTCATCTGCCTGGGTCATCAGTCATCAGATATTGCCTCAGCCGTGCCGGAGTCTGAGCATTTGCGGGAGATCCGAATCCATCATGGCAGTGAGCAGGTGTGGATTGAGAATAATTATAATGTTATTATATCAATCGTTTATAAATCAAGTCAGACGAGCTCTCGAATCGACTGTCGAGTATTGCCCTCCGGATCCCGTTCTGTTGCTCGGAAGATCTTATTGGGCTATCGAAACATGGAAAACATTTGCCTATCGATGAGCCGTCACGCGAAAGCAGGGACTGGAGCTCGGGAGAACCGAATCAGAGTAGCGTGAATCTGAAGGGTGACTCGGCTGTACGGCCGCTGGCTGACATAGTGGACTTGCATTCCGAGGAGTCACGGACACGACTTTCCCAGGCGACGCTATGGATGAAGTCAATCATTGCAGTCAGCGTCCTAGGCGACAGACAGCACCACGCCCCGCGACACGGATGCTCTGTTGAAGATAATCATCTCCGTGCTCCCTGTGGGATGATGTCCCGCTCCTGGGACAACCTCTCCTACTATCCGAATGCGACGATCGAACATTCAGCGTGGAATTCGATCTCTGGGAGACGGAGTGCTCGGAGTTTACGATTGATAAGTTGGTGGATTTGACTGAGTGCTTAGAGTTTCATATAAGGAGTTGCGTCCGCGAGATTCTTTTCTAGGCGTAGTTTTCCGAACTCATCAGGTGGATCAATAAATACATTGTTGCCGTAAATCGGAGCTCGCTGCAGCCATGTCGATTCGAGGGAAAAAATCGAAATACTTGGTTCTCGAGCGGATTGATCTCTCGTCGAAGTTGCTCAACCAGTCTTTCATGCATGGCATTGTGGGAGGGGGCTGTGGGGACTACGATGTCTCGCTACTTTAATGAGTCTTTTCTGGAGGTGAGCGCGGCCGAGCAGAATGTCTTCATTGAAAAGTGTAAACGACATCGACGTAATTAAAATTCCCTCGCAAGACACGCCGGTCTCAAGGTCTCCCCCGCCCAGAACCAGCCGCACGATCCCACCTTGACCGTGCGAAACCTATGCACGGGGAGCAAGGATTTAATCAAAGCGAGAACTCGGCTGCTTCAGATTCTCGCAATCTTTGTACGCAATGCCCCTTGTGCTCAGTCTCTGGGATTATTTTAATTTACAGGCGTTTGAACGCATCTGCCGAGGTGGCGCTTGGGAGTGGTTGGTATATGTACTCATCTAGACCGAAGAGAACAGCATTAGGGCAAGCGATTCGAATAATTCTGCTGCAAATCAACTTCCGAGATGGATGCTCAATCACTTTTGAGTTAACGAGAAAACGCGTTCTCAAAGTCGAGCTCTGGCTGGAGCAGTGCGATCTAAGTTTTTCCCGCTCAGTTCCGTTCCTTCCAAAGTTTCTTCTTTGAGATAGGGACAAAATCCATGGCCAGGCTGCGCCGTATGATACTGTCTGGGCTGGCGATGTACTAGCAGGTGGAGGGGTTCTCGTCATCGGCGAAAAGTCTCGGATGCACTTGTGCAACGGCTGGGAAAGACGACCTGGCTGGAAGCTTATCGTCGACTTTGTGACGAGAGCTTTGGATCGCCTCTGACGCGAGGAGAAGCGGAAACTCGGCTCTGATTACATTCGTTCGATAGCGGACCTCGTGAGCCGGTACTCCGAATCAGCATCGACTGCCCCGACTTCGTTCTTTGGAGGCCGGCCGGGATTCCGAAGCATCTTCGAGCCCACGCATAAGCTGATTGGAGCCGTTGACTTACGCGCAAGTCTGCCCTCCAACGAGACGCAATGTTTCTCTGACTCTGATTTACATAAAGTACGCGTCAGAATGACTAAGCGTCGGCGCCAAGACGCTCCCGATCAGCGATGCCGGGTCACCGATTTACTTCATTCCATCGTTCATCCCTTGCGATTCTCAGAAACCTTGAAAGCCATTGAAGGAACCGAGGAATCGTTCCCCTAAGTCGCCGGATTTCGAGCCGATCGGTACCGGCGGGTGACCTTTGAACGTCGCTGACTGCAAATGTCAAGGCAAATATCGTTCAAATCGTCTAGCGATCAGATAGCCATCTCGGAGATCGTTAGAATCGTCGGCACACTTCGGAAAACGCAGTCCGGGATCTTATCCTCGGGATAGTTATCGGGATAGTCCTCATCGTCATTATTATCGTTCTGGTCTCGACGAGGTCTGGTCGAGTAATCCGGATTTGCGGGGGAACGTCCCATGGCTGGCGATGTCTATTGCGCCGAGCGAGAGACTTCACACTCGAATGACCGTCTTCGTCTAGGCTCCGATATCATTTGCGGAGATTTTCGCGCTCGCTTGCTCGCGGCCTGCCGGTCCAGACTGCTCACATCGTCGACCATAAGCCTCGCTAAATAACCGCGTTAGCCAGGTGCGATTCGGACCAAATCGAGCTTCCTGCGATCGTATCGGGAAAGTTTTTGTCAATATTCTCCGAGAGCTCAGACCTTATCTGTTGGACGACGCATGAAACGGGATCCATTCCCATTCTGGGGATGTTCAGCGTGCTCCGCTTGGTGGCCATGCTCGATTTTTCTCGCTCAAAGATTTTGGGCAATGCAATCGACCTCGGGAGAACGTTGAGGTCTCTCGACCTTCACAGTGAGGGAAGACCGAATATTCGCGTCCGTGCGAGTTTCAATCTCCCTCCACGTATGGATTTCCAATATCTTTTTTCTCCGCCCTCACAACATCTGAGTGGCTGTAAGCATCACATGTTCGATGCGTAGCCGAATGGTGGTCACGCCATCTCCTCTTCCCGAAGTCTCACAGTGTTAACATGTTCGAGTTCAGAGGGAATCCTTCGATTTGGGTAGAAGAATGGAATATTCCATTAACAAAAGCCTCCAGCCGTTACCGGATTAATTTTTTGACTGATGAGTCGAGGCAACTCACGAAAAAAGAATCGATCGAGCCGCTGTGGATCTGTGGACCGCAACGCGCTCTCCGAGCTGGCCCGTGGCTATCCGTCGAGTTCAAGTGAGGGAGACCTCCCTTTCATGCCGTTCCGCTCGTGCTCGCAGTAGGAATGGGGGATGGGTTCCAGTCCCCGAGGTGAAGCGACGGCGAGAAACCAATGCGCAAAAGTATTCGCCGGAAGTTTCTGATTGTTTGAATGCAACACGCTCCAAGCATTCGGCCATCTCAATCATCAACGCGATTGTGTTGAGGACCCACCGAGGGGCGTGTCTGTCGATGACACGCAGCCGCACTGGGACCCTCACATGAACCTCAGACCCTCGACGGACCTTTTGTCCGGTCTCAACCCTGTCAGACGGCGGTCATTGCGGCCCTTTGTGGTGTTTGGCTGTCCGAGCGACCGTCATCTTACGCAAGCGGACGGGCGAGCGAGCGATTGGCAAGCGAAGGTCTCCGAGAAGCCAATGGCTACAAACGTCAGTGCTTTCGGTAGAAGTTCTTCTCATATTGCGAACGTTGGATCCACTTTGAAACGCATTCAGCCTCGTTGCCGACGTCAGACTTGGGGAACGGCGACGCTCCCTCGCCCGTCATTTGGGCTCCTCATTCAATCGAAGCTCTCGAGGGCCGTCCTCGTTCCACGGACTCCCTCTCGTTCGGATCCACGCAGCGAGGGCTCACCCGGATATTTGTCTGGAAAATTAGAGGCCCGCTGGTTCCGGCAAAGTTTAAGAGGCCTCTTTGTTGGCGCTGCCCCTTTCAACGAGTCAACTCCTCCGTGTCATATCCAAACATTTTGCTAACATGAGACGATTGAATAATTTCTTCCAAAAAGCGCCGTTTGGGATTTGATCTCTTTTTTCTCGAAGAACTCCAAAGCGCGAGAAGGGAGAGCGAGACTCGACCGTCTGTGCGGGTCGACCGCTGGCTCGACCCCGGCTCGAAGAAGCGATGTCATTCCGAGAGAAAACATTCGGCTTTCTACGGGAGAACACTCTTCGAAATGGAAGGGTCTATACAAAATTGGACGTCGAACAAACTTGGGAGAAAGTCTCTCGTGTGACGGTGATGACCGCGGCAGAGATGATGATGACGGTCACGGGGCTCTGCCTGTTGCGTCACCGATCGGATAAGCCCGAGCATCTCCTTCTCTTTCGCGTTCGTCCGCTGGAGAGTCCACCAGCGCTGAAGTCTGGCTGAATGTTTGGAGAAATCGCGGGATTCGGTCGTGGCTCACGTGATCAAACGAATACGCAATCGATCACTTCGAGAACTCGAAACCGTTTCCGTCGGTACAATGCGGAAATATTGAGCGTCGTCGGTGAGATAACCTCAACAAATGGGATCCTTAAAACAAAATACTCCTCCCGTGGATACGGCGATTAGAGAGAGGCTTACGAATACGTATACGCGATCATTTTATCCAGCGAGCCGATCTCGGAAAAAAGTCACGAAACGGCGGCGGCGTATCGCGATGGTTTAGGACGCCCAATCGCTGGCTTCTTTCGTTATTCGTATCTGTTCTCCTTCCGTTCGTATTTCTCCACCAAGTATTCTCCGAACAATCGACCTCCTTTGGGATTTCGGGGAACAACTTTTCCTGTCACGTCGCTCTCATTGTTTGCCGAAGCCTAATTTCTGCTCGAGCAGCCGACAAACGTCCAGCAACCAACAAAGTCCGGGGGAAGAGGACGACAACAACGAAATCGGAGCTGCTGCTTCTGGGACTATTTGCTTGTTTGCTCGCGTATTTGTTCAGAAGGAAAAAGACAAGAGACACGGGGAAACAATCCCTTGCTCGGAAATTTCGAGCTTCCGGGGCTCAAGTACCCTGTGCCGTAGCTCGATTACTCTACACGGGATCGGACTCCATGTGCAGCAGAGTCCGAACCCAGAGGTAGGAGCTCCTCTATGACAAAGTATGGGATGATCTCTTCCGACATGCGGATGGAGCTCGGCCATCGAGCATCCGGCCGGAATCAGACCACCAATGAAACCTGTCACGTTTTCCTCCTTCGAAGACCCGCATGAAATCCGCTCGGAGTCCTCCACGCCCAATGGGAATGTCGAGGAACTCTCCGGGTGAGGTAGGTTTTCCGAGGCGTTACCGAGAATTCTCGAGACGCACTCGGAACTTTTCCGGAGGGAGCGAGACCGACTCTTGAGGGAGAAGGGGGATGGGGGCAAGGATCCAAAATGGTGACCCGCTCTTATACCTGAGCTTTACGGACGGAGATTCCCGAAGGGAGCCATCCCCCTCTCCCTATGGGAGCGCATTGGGGGCTATCAATGGAACAGAATTCAGGTCCTCTACTGTTCTTCACGAATGTTATCCTGCACCTGATGACGCCCCGGGTCCAGCCCAAAGTGAAGCCGGAGCAAAGGCCAAGCTCGCTCACTTCAAGGGTGGACATCGAAAATAAGTATTCGAAGGGCTACCGATAGCCTAATGAAGCGTGGCAGAGCTCTGAGAATATCTTTATTTAAATGAAGTAAAACTGGCAGCATGTTCCTACAAAAACCTGTGCGGTGACCCCTGTGCGTTTTTTGCCGGCCATGTAGACCAAGATAACCGCACTCCGAAGCGTTTCCTTCGTGAGTTCGCCGGTTCCGACAAACGTTCACTTTCTCCCGGGTCCTGGAGAGCGCTCATGCGGCGACGAGTCTCCCGATGATTCAGTGTTTCTAATCCCCGTTCCCTCTTCACGAAGCCCTCCTCAGCTCCAGGGAGCTGACGATTAAAGCTGCGAGCGAACTTCCGGATTCCGAATGAGGCGATGGGTGCATTAACGGGAGAATGTATGAATGTTTGAAAAAATTGCGTCCGATGATCGCGAGGCTTCACTGAAACAGTGAGCGCCGATCGGGGCTGCGGAATGTTCTGCGGAGACCCATTTCCCTCGTCATATAACTTCCTTCTGTGAAAAGTGGAGCTGCCCGGGGCGAGGACCCAGAGACGATATTAGGCAGGAGAACGCCCAACTCTTCTCGACCCATGTGCTCAGCCCACAAACGGCGGCAAGATCTTCTCATATAGTACGCCGCTTGTATATGAGCTTATATGTGGAAGAATGAGCCGCGTCGGCCCTTTGAAATCTCAACCCAAGCCTCACGTCACATGTCTGAGCAGTACACAGAACTCGCGAAGAGCCACCTGTTTGGGGTATGTCCTGGACTTTTTTCAACTTCTGGGAAGGCTGTTTGAAAACTATTAAGCGGAGAGAGTATTCGGAAAAGGAAAGACAGCTCCCTCGGTCGCTGAGATTCAGGAACCTCGTACGATTTTGAAGGCCCAAGGAAAAAGCGAGTCGTCGAACATCATTGGCTCGAGCTCTATGCTTCTCCATTCCGGAACTGATGACTCGTGTCGAGTACCTTGACGATGGGAACTCAGGAGGAATTTCTCGGACAATAAATCGAATAGATAGAGATGACAGCTCGAGCGAGAAACCGTTCGACGGGAGTGATTCGTACACGACTCTTGAAACGCCACGGGGAAAGTCCCGGGACCCAGCTGGTGACGATTCTGGATTTCCGTGTCCCGGGATATACTCTCGACCAGCTATCATGGATGTCCCCATGTTCGATGCCGAGAGTCCTCCTCCTTCCTCGCCGACGTCGCGCCAAGACTCTAGCAATCCGACGTCTTCTGAAAAGAAAAACTCAAGGTTGCGACATTCTCTCGAAGAAATTAGTGCTCACTTGAGAAAGGTCGGGTGCATTCTTCTGCATTCTGGATTGTTCTCTCCGGCGACGAAGAGCAGGATTCTTGGCATTTCCCGCTACGGTCCGCACTCCATTGTGGGCAGTGAGCCACGTCAGCCGTTACAAAAATGTCGTTAACTTCAACAACCCGACCGCGGCTCGTCCGTCCGTTCGTTGACTCGTTCCTCTGCCATTCGGTCGTTTGGACTGACCAGCCATGAGAGAGGAAAAAGGCTTTCTGGGGTCGGACGCTCATCGTCCCTCTCTCCCCGGATGGGGGGCGCGACCGACCGACGTTCGCTGTGTCTCTAAGAGTCCTCGACCGCTGTCTGATGGTTGAAATTTCCAGTCACCATCGTGGAGAATATTTTCGTCCTTCGACTGACTATTCCACTGTGATCCTTGGCTCGAATCCGGCCCACCGCGTTTTCTCAATATTGTACCTTCACCAGGCGAAGTTTCCCTGGATCTAAAAAAAAGTCCTGGATCTAAAGATCTTGTTCTCCCCTGTCGGACGGGCATTCCATCATTTCCCTCTGATTCCGAACACGCTCCCCAGCATCACGCCGGTCGTTCCATTTTCTCACCGTTTGTCGTTTTCTGAAATGTTGTGTCTGCTCGCGACGAGGGCGTTCTTCTCCCTGTTGTTGCCGATGTTCGTCCGAATTGATCCAGGGAGAAAGCAACTCGTTGACGACTCCGCTCGAACCTCAACGGCAAACAGACATGCCAACAGGGTCAGGAACAAGCCGGCGGCGAGTGCTCCCGAGATCGAGCTATACGAGCGACGGTTCGCACTTTTCGCGATGCGCTTTTTTAGTCTAGCGGGGATTTTTTTTCAACAAACGTCGCTAGGGAATCCGATTGAACGTCCGCCCTGAGGAAATTCTTCCTCCTTCGTCCCGCTCACTCTAGATCAGCGAGTCGCGAGGAGCTCTCCATTCCGCTCGCAGGCAAATGCGATCCAGCAACACTCGCCGAAGGCCTCCGGCATTGAGGGGTCGATAGGAGCACGATTTGTCAGTCAGCAGCCCGCTCCTGAACGTCTCCGTGGCATCCCTGGGAAATTCCGTCTACATTTCCCACGTAGTACCGTTCGGAGAGCCGGTGAACATTGTTTGTACCTCCACGATCTCGGAGAGAGGGACGGACGTTGCGGAACTCGGATCGGAGAGATCGAGAGCGAATGCTGTTGGTTGTCGAGATCGTAACACGTGGGAGGCTCGGTCAGTTGGGAGATGCGGACGGGATTTTTCTGAGGCCTCGCGAGCTAGAAGCAAAGTTTGAGAGCACGTCGAACATCTCGCGCTCCAGCCCCGCTCGGCGAAATGGGCTTGCTTTTCCTTCGGAAGATATCCCGACAACACTACCATATATACAAGTTGATCGCGCCGCGGACATCTGAGCCGCGCGGAGATTGCTGGAGGCTGGGGAGGGTTCATCATATATGTAGTAATCGAACCTTGCACAGCCTTTCTCGAATTGGCTATCGCGTAAATATCATCAATTCTCTGCGGTAAACGAGACCGAGTCGCGAAAGTGTGAGCGTAAGCGATGAGTCGAGCGAAAACGAGGTGCGGATATTTCGCACGTCGCGCACAGCCGAGCGGAGTGCACGGAGTTCACGAACAGAGCTCGACACATTGTTGATTCAAAATGTTCAAGCCGTGCGCGTAGGTCCCATGAAAGTTTTGTTCTCAATCCAGAACGGGCTTCCCCGCGTTCTCGCCCGCTCGCTGAAACTCACCGCCATCATGACGGATGGCCACTTTCCGAGGCTGTGAATTTCTACCCGTTCAGGACATAAACTCATTTTAGGGAATCCTGTCCGTCGGTCTGTGGGCTCGTCGGCTTTACATCTGCGCCCAGTTTCTCGCCGGCCGGCTAGCTGTCGGTAGATCCGTCGGTCCGTTTGTCGCTTTGTCGAGGACGTCGTTCTCGTCCTAAGTGCTCCTTACGGCCAGAGTTTCACGGTCGTTGGCGATTGCAGCCACGCGGAAAGCCCAGTTGTTCGAATTGCGTCGGCATTACCACGGAACTCCTCCAATATTCCGACACATTTTGTTTCATCTGCGCTCCACTCAAAACTTTGCGACCGAGTGAACGAGATCGTTCGCGGTATCCCGCATCTGATCTGGGCAGGATCGCTTGAATTCCCCGCCCGGGAGTGACATCTGGTGGGTGAGAGCGTAGATACTACGCCTCGGCTGGTGAATTCCGCTGCTGCCAAAGGACTGACTTGAGTCTCGAGCAACAGGATCCTCATCACGGTTCCGTCCAAGGGGGCTCCTGCGGAACGCACTGGGTCCGGTCTTTCCCTACCGGGCCTCTTCACGACGTCGGAAGAGCGTCGTGAAGACCACTGCCAGAGCTCTGATACGATCAGGTCGTGAGGCTATGGGAATCAGTCGAGCCGGGGTCGACAGAAGAGCCGAGCCAAGACGGAGTCGCAGCTTTGTTTGCGTGACCGCAAAGTGACGCCCGACTGGTCTCACAGTCCTCCGCTGTAATAATCTCGAACCACGTCCCTACTAGCCCTCGAGCCCCGCCGGGTCGACGAGTGTGTAACGGGAGGAAGGTTCGAATAGTTTCGGGAAAAGTCCGCGGAGGAGTTTCGAGATGTTGGGGACAGGCCTCCCGGGTGATACCGAGAGGGCGTTGAATCAGCTCCGATGAGCAAGAAGCGGATGGCAGAACGTCATTCGCGAAGAATATTACCTATTTTCCAGAATGATTTCGATTTCGTGACCGGCGTCCACTGCGTATCCTGCCTCCGACATCTAAACTGTCCCGAAGTCCGGATTAAACGTGTGAATCCATAAACGGAGGACCGCGGGCAGCTTGGCGAGTCACGAGTCACGAATCTTGTGTGTTCGAAATTTGTGGGAATTCGCACAAACGTTTCCTCGATGACTCATTATTGGAAAGTTTTTCCGATCGAATGTATTCCATCTCGATCGTCGATGCAGAGTGGGATCGCGTGAATCGCACGCTGGTACATTCGGAAGCATGATAATTCCGATATTCTGCTGGGTCTCTCTCCTCATAAAGAGCCTCTCGGCAAGGACTACAGCCAATATCTCCCTTATCTGATATCGGCCGACGGAGAGATTGAACGAACCCACGATAGCCGCGAGGATGGATGGATGAAGCTCTCGCCGATCCCCACGGAATTGTTTCACACCGAATATCTGCTGCTCTCTATTCCAGCAGAGCAGGGACTGTCGCTGGTTTACATACTACGCTGTTAAGTCCACCCTCAGATCGGAGTGAGAAAGGTCTCTCCCATGCTCACGAGTCGTATTGGAGATTCGTGTCTATGTCTCGAATCCCACGAGCTATTTAGAAGTGTTCCTTATCAACGCGATCAGGATGTCATCTCCCCATGGCCCATTAGTCCCCATGGAATCATTCTTTTTCGGCGATTCCATCGAGAGCATCAACTATAAGCTCGATGCCGCTGTTTGAGCTGCCGGAAGCGAGGAAATTCTTCGGGGCTTTTCGACCGGGTCGCTGATTAAATTCAAAATTTATTAATGAAGCTGAACAATAAATAATCCCTCCATTTGCCGTCGGCCATGAGGCCCGGGGTTCCCGCTGTGAGGGAACCTTTCTATTTCCAGCGGCTCGGAGGTTCCCACACCCTCCCTCCCTCCCCGGCAGCAATCTTTAGGGAGCGGGAAGTTCTTGGATTTCCGCACCCTAGAGGAGCTTCGATCGACCGGGATTTCCGGGGAATTCCTCAAGGATTCATAGCCCCAAAGTTGAACGTTCCCGTTCCGACGGGATACCTCCGCACTTCACTCCGGGTAAGTTCCATTTAGACGGGAGGGCCGGCGATTATTTTGGAGCCGAATCAGCTGCGGTCGATAGGATCAGAAGAGTTTCCCGTGACTACTGGCCCGGGAAACGATGCTTTCAGGTGGCGCGGTCCTCTCGCTGATAGGCGGGATCGGCGGCTGATCCGATGCTCATGAAATGATAGGAACGATTAATGATCTCCCATTCAACGCCTAATTGATGGAGGATCTCTCAGCTGGACACGCCGATGTCTTTGAATATTCAAACGCTGCTCCTCGAAAAGGTGGGGAGGGCGTTGGCTTACAATGGCGCTGAAGAAAGTCGTATTAGTGCATCCTTCCTCTTCTACCGGATCCCTGCACACCCTAAAAACTGGAGTTCTCCGTCGATTCCACCATGGCACGGATATGTTGTTGAATTGAGGATTGACATTCTTCGGATGGATTGCGAGCTCTTTTCAGAGGGCGACTTGAAATTTCTGCCAGTTAGTGGATTGAGGACACTTCTACGTTCAGCAGTCTCCGTGTGGTCGACCGAGAGAATCGAACCGGGGTCCCGCTCGTACGAAACGGAGACATCGCCGTCGTTCGGGAGTCGGAGCAGAAACAGCGGATCGGAAGTTGAATTCTTATCATTTCCGAAACCGAATTCTCACGGAGCTCCGGGAAGCAGCTCAGAAGAATTCAAGCGGAGACCGTGGACGACCGAGATCAGTTGCCGTGTTTGCTGTTTTCGAATTTGAAAATTTAAGGCGAGCTCTTAGAATTTCATTGAGTTCTTGGCCATAAGAAAATTGAGGCATTCCGAATGAAAAAATGTCGAATTTCCCATCAGCCCCATTACCTCGAGCCCGTAGAAATGTCATTCGCAGAGCTCGCCGCCAGAGGATTCATGTTACTCATTGCAAAACTGATTCTGATCCCATTCAAATCATCCATGACTTCGATTGCGGAAGAGTCCCGCGAATGAGTTCCTCAAAGCATCGATGCCTAGGCCATTAGGCAGACGTCTCTCAATAACTTCGAAGCATTCTCTTTCCCTGCTGTGGAGCCGACATTTCTACCGAACCTGGATCGAAAACGAGGGGCGCGTCCTCTAAGATGACCCCCGGGTTCGCGGCGGTAAATTGAGCATGAGGAGCGGGGGAATGCTTCTCACAATGCGTAAACAAGATGTGTACCCGTAAGGAATCGAATACTCTCGTATTCATCTGGCGTTTCGGCGCAGTCGGTGTGCAGTATCGAGAAAAGCGACGCAGGCATATCATGTTTGTCCAAGCATACGATCCTCGACGCTGAGTGTTAGGGAGTGATGTCCAGGCGTCAATGTAGGACTATGCGGACTAACCGGCAGGCACCGGAGGACCAATCTAATTAATGCGTCAAAGAGCCCGCGAGTCTGCATTGTATTCTCGCTGCCTCTCATCCATCTCCCCCTCTCCGTCTCTCCAACCCGCGCTCCTCGTTCCTCTCCCTTTGTGTTTTTCCCTCATTGAGCGGAAGCTCTGCGAGTAATCTTACCCCGGACTCGGGATGACGCTCCGAAAAACGACACGGCTCAGGTTACGATCATTCTCACTCTTTCCTCTGTCAAAGCTTCTGCCGATCGCCACGTTTTCACGGTGTCCGCTAGTTCGGAGGGGGGGGGGTCTCGACGCGAGGATCCGTCCAGGGATTCGCAGTCGAGATCTTGAGGAAATACGAGCTCCTCGCGAACTCCGGGGTAGAGTACTTCCAGCACCGCTTTGCCGTTCGCTGCTATTCCGGCGACCGATCTGTGAGACCGTGAGACGTTCTTGTCGGTGGCACTACAACACTTTTTTAAGGCGAGAAGACACCGAAACAGAAAGTCCTTTATTTCGAGTTGACCTCCAAGCAAATCTGGAGTCGAGCGCCTCCACGGATTTTCTTGTTGACAATTGGCGCCAGGGTCGTCCCTCGTTCCGGCTGTCGATGAAAAGCTGAATTTAAGCGTGAACTCACGGAGACCATTGTCGTCGATTGAGTTGCGGCGCTCCACCACCATCGGTGTCATTCGCTCATCGGACAACTCTCACGGGAAGTCACGTCACATTGGCCGGTGCGGCGGTGGAAGTGGCGGTCGCCGTGTTTTGTCACTCGACCGGTGGATTACTTGTTTCTGTAGATGATTCTCTTGGTCTTCCCTCAGAACAATACGCCCAGTCGAGGGAAGAGTGAACGCTCGCATCGGATCTCGATCTCTCCCAAACGTGGATACCGAGATCGGGAAGCCCCTTAGATGCGTGGTTCCAGCAACCTCGACGAACATCTCGATGGAGTCGACATTACGTGTTGTGACTTGCTGTGTCGTACTAACAGCGTACTGTCAGGGCAAGTATCGAATGTCTGACAACAAGTCACGATGACCCTTCGAATTAAAAAGGAGATTCATTTCATTCGCCACCCCACCCCCAATTACTAGGCTCGAGGCTTCCGAGGAACGACGTTGCGGAACTCTCCAGAATTTGACAGCGATCGGGAAATGAACGAGGATTGGCTCGTTGGGAGTGACAATCTACTGGAGCTAATGTTTTCGTGGCTGGGAGAGCCCCAAGTTGAAGGAACGGCAATGATTTCGTCTGAGTCTCCTCCAGAGCGCAGGAACACGTCGCGTCGGGAGCAGGCAATATTGCTCCTGGATTTGGCAAAAACGCTCCTCCTGACTTCAGTGCGAACCAATTAACGTCCCGAGTAGATACGACTATGGCTCGGAGCAAAAATTTCATCTGAGCGAGTGCATAAAAATCCACCTGTCAAAAATGTATTCGTCACTAACCGGCGCTGCGCAGACCGGTCTGCCTCTGTGTCGCAGCGAAAAAATCAGCCAACTCCCAATTCCAGGTCGGAGTGCTGACGTTTTTCTCGATAATGTTCTCACCAACCTGAAGAACGACACGGAGGTGCGGGAGATGTTGGATCCCCTGCGCGTAGATGACGTTCAGCTGAAGCAGTTCGAGTTCTATAACGTGAGTCGGATCTGCGGAAGTCGTATAGGTAGTGTCGGATGACAAAGAGGTGTTATGAGCAAGGTCCCAGCTCATGGAGCTGTAGTTGTCGGGTCATTTCCAGAACTCAACTTGCAGATCACCATTCACAACCTTCTGAGTTTGCTGAGGAAAGGTCCCGCAACGACCCAGAATAGACTCGGAGGAATCATTCTCACTGCCACCTTGGAAGTCAACTCCGTCACCATCCACATCGACTACATTCGGCAGAAGCGGCTCCTCCGACTGAGGGGCGATATTCTGGCGCAGATCGAGCGCATAACGTTCAGCCTCAAAGTCTCAGCAAACGTGGGTCCAGCTCTGTTCCTCCACGGGATATATCAAAAAGTTTCGCGACCAAGGGGAGATCTAATCTTGGCAAATGATCCACTCAACTATCGCAAAGACACGAATGGTTCATACTCGATAGCGCCAATCGAGATAGGGGCAGGGAACGGGACCGCGCGCGGGACTCCCTAGACCCGGTACAATTGGCGGTACGGCGTGAGTCATGAGCAATCGGACCTTCCTTTCTCGAAAATCCGAGTTGCTCACCTCAAGAGGGTCCCGAGTATTATTGAATTTTGTCGGGAGAAAATGATAACTCCGCCAGATCGCACCGTTCCGTGCCGCAAAATCGTCAATTTCATGCCCTTGGTATATGCGATGCTCTCCTGTCTGGGAACAAGTGACTAGATTGAAGTTTCACTCACAATCAAAAGTTCGAGCTATTCTCGACGCGACCTTAGAACTCGCCGAGCTACGAAGTTTACTCACGACAGTCGGGCATCAAAGTCGGCGGATGGACGAGCGATCTGGGGAACGAGATTCAGCATTTCGCCGCACAAGCAAAAGAAACAGCGAGACAAATTCGATGTGCGCCACCGACTCACCATGCTCCATTTAACATCCTCGATCGTTTCGGAAGAATCGTAGAGCTCGATCCACGGGACGCGAGCGGGAGAATCGAGCATTCTAACCATATGTAATTCCGGGATGGGAATGTCTCCCTTCGATTTACGCGGAAATCGGACCAAGGACGACTAGAACATGGAAGGTCTCGCAAGAAAATCGTCTCGCTTCAGGTACTTTCGGGCAAGGTCGCACTCAAGGACTTCGAAGTAATCGATCTGGGCCAAGTACGCCTCCAAAGAATCACTGGAGTCACTCCAGTCCTGAATAAGCTCGCAGAGGTTCTGCTGCAAAGGCTTCTGGTTGACAGGTTAGTCGAAAAGGCAGAGTTGGAGCTGCGCGGAATCGGTTGTTGAGCTCGACTACATATTTGGGAGGAAGCATTTCGTGGAACGCTTGACACAGACATGCGAGCGTAAATTAGCCGCATTAGGTACACGTTGATGTTCGAATCATATGATCGAGTGATCTTACTTCCTCTTTTTTCGTCCAGGAATCGGGACAGAATTCGCCAAGCAATCCAGGAAAAGGGTCGAGAAGCTCTAGAAAACGCGTTGATGAAAGCAGACTCGAGTTTGTTTTCTTTCTGATGGTTGATCACGCAGGCGAGATTGAAAAATAGAAGGCCCGCTTGGAGAGCTGCGGCATTCGAACCCCGGCTTCGTTCTCGAAGAGCGTGATTACGATGCTTCGCGTTCCCCGCATCGTATAGGCGTAGGTATCCTATTCCAATGCATGGCATGCAAATAAGCCCTGGAAGAGGGCCGATATGTGCATTAAAAAAAAAGAGATATGCTCTTAAGAAAACGAGGAGCTTCGCGCAGCTTTCATGATACTTTTTGGGATTGACTCAATCCTGCTCAATCCAGGCACATATTTGATTTACGGGTTACGGTAGACAATGAGATGCGTCCTCAAATTTTCGAACGTGAAACTCTGACGACGGTCGCTAAGAAGGTGCTCCAAACTAGAGAAGCTCCTCTCAAGATCAACCGACGTGATCGGTGCGTACTTGAAGCAGGCAATCTCCGACGGCCAATGAGAGAATTCCGACGGTCGCGGCCAATGGGACGACCCGCGGAGCTGCCCCCGAAGTACGTCCGAGATATCCTTCAGAATGCTCAAGCCGCCATCACCAATCACAACCGCATCGCATTTCTCTCGGGCCGAATCCCCAACATCACCGGGTGTATTCTTGAGATCTCAAGCGCTTCGGAGATATCCACGCTTTCTACCAAAGACAGTCCATCCGTTTCCAGTTTCTCGATGGCATACGGAAGCTCCCCGAAGTTTGCTTTTAAAAGCGAGATTGTTTCTTACAGAGGGCTTCCTCACTAATTGAGCAGCCGCTCCGATGCTCGCAGCGTCGCTGACGTCCAGAGCGTCCGAAACCTCCGGAAATGAATCGAAGTTGTTGGCGAAATAAACCGCTGCGTTAAACCAAGGACTCCATTTTGTCAAAACGTGCTGGGGTGGCTGTTCGACGCTCTCAGAGTCGAATTCCCGCAAGAATCGGCGGGAAAAATATGGGATGTGCAGAATTATGCTTCAAAGCCTAGAATATGCATTTCCGGGAGAAACAGCCCAGGATATGCATTTTTATGCAATCTATGTATGCTCTCTGCATGAAGTCACGGGCTCTATTGATGACGCATCCGTAATCAACCCTCGAGTCCCGACGAGAGAATTCGCCAGAACGGGTGGCGAAGAAAGCTTGTGGGCGGAAGAATTGATCTTCACATTTTTTTCCAAGAAGACATCGGTGAGGAGAACAATGCGGACCCAAGCATCAGAGTCCCATTCTGTTCCGAAGAGAATAGTATTGATTGGAAACTTTCTCCAAGTTGGTCCGCGGGGAGTCGCGGAGTATCGTTGTAATGAGCGAAGTTCCGCTTCTTGATTGGAACATCGCATCGGAGGTGAGGACGAACTCGCGTCGGAATGCGACTTCGCCGCGACGTAGTATCTTTCCGATGGGACTTCAAGGAATGTAATCAATTGATGACGGCTGACCGGATGACTCGATCGGGGATGCCCCGGATAAAACATTGATGTATCATATCATCTCCAATGGGGAGTATCACGCTTGAATCAGAGTAATACACCTTACCACGACAGGGCTGCCGGCGATCCGAGTGGCCATTCCGTGGCCAATCGCCGTGAGCTCGAGTCAACGGCATGGCGCTCTCCTCCACGGGAAGGATTAGGAATCGTGTGCAAAGTGAGTCATCATGCCCACATTGTCACATGGGAGAATCTTCGCAAACCCGAGCTTAGCATTGGGAGGCGTCCGCTCCACAAGGCCCGAATCGGAGACACCAAACCGAACCAAACTTCGCTGAGGGACCAGCATGACCATGTGCGGCGGGTGACTCGCGAAAGCTTTCCTCTCGTCTGTCGCTCCTGACGCTGAAGCGGAGAGTCGATATCTGCCGAAGAACCAAATCCATCTCCTCTGGAGGTGACTCCAGGGGCGGAAAAACTAAGAAGAAAAAAGTGTCACCGTCGCGCTGGAGGATATCGCTCCTTGTTTCAGGATTGTACTCGTCCCCCGCGATCAGAGTCAAATGATGTCTCGACTTCTGAGCTAGCGGTCTGGATAGGACGGACTGACGGAATTCGGAGTCGACCAAGGCTTTTTCGAGTTCCCTTGTCCTCTTCCCTCGGAACTGGCCATCTCCAACACAAACAGAGCGGGCCCCCGCTTGACAGAGTTTCTGGAGGAAATCTTGGCTCCGATCACTGAAACTCCCCATGGAGGGGATTGAGGTTCTCGTGAGATATATCGTTAGAGATCGCTGTGTGGTTTCAACCTGGGTGGATCGTAAGGAGAGGAAGAGAAAAACTACCGGATTGGACCTCTCGGTACTCATAGAGAATGTCCCGGGACCCCCAGAGAATGTGTCGGGACCCGTACCGCCGGCCGACCCCGGGGCTGGCACCTCTCCTCGGCAACCGAAGTCCCTTCTGTCTCCTGCTTCCTCGGTACTTATGGAGCTTGGAACAGGGAGCTCTCGACACCGTTACAACAGGAGAGAGGTCCGATCGCAAGAGAGCGGCCTCCTATACCATAGGTAACTACGTACGAAGCTGCAACTTATCTGAAGAATGTCCTTTGGGAATCGAACCGCAGCGGTAGTTTTCCCGTGAGTTTTGGAACGGGGTTCGACAGCGAGTTGGAACGGTTCTGGCTGAGAGGAGAGTAGGAGGGAAGAAGAGCCTATTCAGATCTGTAGAGATTCCTTTATTCTCAGCAATGATATTCGATCGTTGAGCTTTTCGTGGTCTCTCGGCATCGCGAAGAATACCCGAACCCTTGAGCATGAGATTTATCAATTCACCCGAAACAGATTTGAAACCAACATCACTAAATCAAGAAATGGACTATGCACTAAGTAACGCGAGAAATCCATGAGCGCGACTCCTCATTCAAAGATCGAAATGTTCTGACGAAGAGGACCGCGGCCACGGGAAGCCTCCGTCCGCGTCCTCGTGTGAGGTCCAATCAAGGGATATTGGGCTATCCGAGAGTGAATCTGTCGCTTCCCTGGCACTCGTCTCCCCGGAGAGTTCTTCGGAGAGTTCAGAGGATTCCCCTTGCGAGTCTAGGGTAATTGAAGTTTTCTGAGTCATACTTCTTCTATCTGCTGAGAGGAATTGCGCCGTCGAGAACCGCTTTGCCCCCTTGTCCCTTTCTTGTGACTCCAGTTCTAGTTTAAAGAGCCGGTGGTGCTCGTCG
This sequence comes from Galendromus occidentalis, assembly GCF_000255335.2. Taxonomy (NCBI): domain Eukaryota; kingdom Metazoa; phylum Arthropoda; class Arachnida; order Mesostigmata; family Phytoseiidae; genus Galendromus; species Galendromus occidentalis. Next base: position 129,216 of record NW_003803826.1, read on the forward strand.
AAAACATCGTTCGAGTTCTCCGAAGCGCGCGGTATGCCGAAAACGAACCGAAAGAGTCTCGTCGGCTGTATTTCGATGTGGACCTTTGGCTCGGCGTCGGTCGCGGTCGCCAGACGACCGATAACACCGATCAGAAGACCTTTCATGAAAGCGGTGGATTGCTCTAGCGAACTTCCGCGCATCCAGGGGAACACCCTTGTCTCCACAAAGTATCCATCTAGGTCCTTCACCATGGCAGCTCGTTTCAATTTCCCTGCTCGTCGCCCAAAAAGCACGCGCCAGAGGGTCTGTTGAATGAAAACGGCTAGGCCATCATTGTCGCGAATCAGTGGCCAGTGTGGATTACGATCCACTAGCAAGGCTCCCACGCGAGTGCCGAGAAGTTCGATCTTGGCTGGTTCGAGTACACTCATGAGTTCCAGATGGAAGAGTTGGAATAGATTTTCCTCGGCACTCGGTGGTTGGGTGTACTCGACTCCATCCGATTGATTGTTTGAGTCTTTAGGTTGCTCCTTTGGGTCTGCGGCCTCATCCTGGTCCGGCGAAGAACGACTTTCGAACGGTCCAAGCCACGATCTCGCATTACCATATGGCGAGTATTGTTTGAGCTGGGCACTGGCACGATCCCGCAGCTCCCCGAGCGATTTGAAAGAACTCGACTTGAACGACATCATCTTCAACAGCGTAAGCCTGAGGATTCCGGAACCATAAGGCGAGGACTCGCAGTCATCCGGGTGGGAAACGGCTGTTCGGACTGACGATGAGAGTGAGAGCGAAAGTGTTTATAAATACACCCCATCGTTTTTGTGCATGTAGAGGAGGCGACCCTATCTGAAATGTACCGGGGGAAAAGGATGGCGAGATGATTGAATTCCTGTTGTCACATTCCTTCTTTCCCTCATTTCCCTCAACCTTCTCTCAACAATGATAACCATTATAATCCTCCGCTTTCCAGAACTCCGTGGAGAGACTCGGGATCACTCAGCGCTCGTTTCTTCGAAAACCGAGACATCGGATCCTGGAGAATCTTCTCCGAAGTTAGCTGGATCTGCAGTCTCATGGACCGTCATTGAAAATCTTTACATGCATTCGGCAAGGGTCTCGATCGTATGGTTCATGCTCTCACGAGGGTTACCTTGTGCTCTCTTCGAATGGATCTCAGTGCATTCTCGAAGGTTCTCAATGAATTCGCCGTGACCATGCGCATGATCGTGGTCACTGATCAAAGTTCGGTCTAAGAATATGAGGTAATCTCCGGTCCAACAACGGTCGATATAGTCGGAGTTCCTTAGGAATGCAGCTATCGAGGGGATAAGCCTGAATTACCGATTGGTGAACCGATTCTGGAGCTCGTTGGTTAGTGAAGATGAGGGCATGAGGGAAGCTGATCCGTCCGATAGGAATCTCATCAGAAGAGAGAGGAAGCTACGATCTCGGATAGCTAAACCCGACTCCGACGCTCTCTAGGTCTAGAATGTGCGGAGGGCGGTCGGTTGGACCCTCTTCTTTAGGAAATCCCACCACGAAGGTTTGTCGCTTCGGAGGAATGATACAGATATCGACGGGCCTTCCAGTATCCAATAACGGCCAAAAGTTGTGATTTATGGTCAATATGCGGGATTCTCCGCACAATTGAGAACGCATTGGAGGAATTACGATATTGTCGCAATGAGCTTCTACGCAGATTCTGTCCGTCGCAACCTTCTTGGAGACGTGTTCGGCGAATATCCGGCCCCTTGCTTCACGCAGATGCTCGAGCTCGAAACTAACATTGATCGGAGAACATTAACGGCAAATAGTTATTTATTCCTCGAGGAGTCTCAACATCAGCTGCGGAACTTCTCCATAAGACACCGGAGATCTTCCGTTCTTCAGCCGCACCGTTTGTAGATCGCAACTCGGATTTCTAGCTTCCACTTTCATTCAGAGAGGAATTCCTTCACTTTCTCAATAGAGCAGCAATCGGCGTCACTAATTCTCCGATCCTGTGGATAGCGAGGTGGAATTCTGATCTCATTGTTTCGAATCATCGGGTACATAATTCAAGAAACTCCAAATCGGGAATATTTGAAAATCCCTACCGTATTCCATTGAATGATAGTGGGCACGCTGCTGATCCTGAGCTTCTCCGTATTCCGGAAACCGTTATTCGGATCTTTCCAGCTAGAGAATATAAAGGCAGAGCGATGAAATTATATTCCCTCCTGCGGCATAGGTATCGGAATATAATTCAATCATGGGTATCGGAATATAAGCGAATTCCTTGTCCCTAAGATTGAAAACCCCATGAAGTCGATGGTACTCACTACGGCTTATCTCCAACCTCACACGTCACGAAGCTCACGTCTAAATGTTCTAAATCTTTGAGCGCCTGAGAGACGACCGGATCCGCTAAGATGATTGAGATTTGCCATTATTTTGCCATTGAATCGCTCACTTGGGGCATAAGTTCTACACAATGAATCAAGGTAGCCGAACCGAGAGAGAGAATGAAACCGATTGTTGAATTTCACTTACAATCTCTGCAATCCGGACACCAGCTTTCGCCTGAAGCGTTCCGGTCGCCAATGAAGTAAATGAACGTCTTCTTCTGATCGGAGACGGTGGAAAGTGCTGTCAGTAGACCTTCGAGGCCCCCGACGATCTTGCGAATCATTACGGACCTCTTAAGCTTGGTGGGGTAGTCCGGGCAAGGAAACTGGGCGGAGTCCCTGTATCTATCGGGAAACGAATAATATTTGACGCTCCTCATATGAATTCCCATTGGGTCTCCCGGAGATAATTAGCTAGGGGTGACAGACTGAGTTACAGGAGATCGGACTTATCGATTTCGATCCGAGAGCTTGAATTGACTCCGGAATAGAATCCTTAGTCATTTGGCAGGTCTTGCTCAGCCCCAGGAGTTTCCGCGGGCAGAATAATACCATCCTATCGATGGTTTCATGCTTACTGTCACTGATTCAGCTGCAAGTAGCGATCCTTTCGAATTCACGGAACCACCGTCCCTCGTTCCTAGAAGCGGGCGTTCCACGATTTGAAGAAGGCGCGCGCAAACTGTCCTTGGCGGGCTTTTCGAAACGCGCCGAAACAGCTGACCGAGAGCGGAACAGGCGCATGAGTTCTCTGTTCCGCTCCTCTCGCCGCCGACTTCCTACCGGTGTTCAGAGTTTCTGAGAAAATTGAACTACTTGCCCATATACCACGATTACAACCCAGGTGCCAGATCGCCTGCCCACAATGAGAGGGAATTCCAATTAGAGGTAAGACTGAGAACGATAGGTTTCTGTGAGGCTGCTCCAACTTCGAACGTGCGAAGCTTGTTCTCAATGGAAGTGCTAGTTTGCGGTCTGGACAAGTATGTCGGAGTATGGATTTCTTCACTTCTCTTGCGCGTACTTGCGAACTGAGCTCTAGAATCGACTGCCCTCTCGAGGTTCTACATCCGTCTTGGCGGGTATTGTCGAAGAGCAGCTCCACAAAGGTAATGGGGAAGCGAACCAATAAATAATTCCAACCATGACAGCCTCATGCGGCGCAGTGGAACGAGGCGGTTCCCTTGGACAACCCCCACCCATTCATCAGGCTGTCGTCGGGCGGAGGCTATTTTCCGGAGCAGCGACGAACATCATGGACGCTATGAAAGAAGAGGAGAAGTGTTCCGGATGCGGATTGGTCGTGGATATCCTGGTGACTCGGTAGGAATCTACTGCGCAATGACTTCGATTGGAGAGATTCGACGATTATGATCCGGATGGTGTTCGAGAGAATTGGTCGAGCCTCTCACGCGGAGCAGGCGTGTTCCCTGGCCGATTCCGATGGAAGGCAGGTTCGATTAATGAGTGTCCTTCGATTTGAAGCTTTGAATGCCGTGAGGAGGGATGCCACGCAGGCGTGATCTGTACTCAATGCTTCAGCTATGGAGTCGAGTTCGGCGATCACAAGAGTGATCACTCCTACGCTGTTTTGGTGAGTTCCGATATTTTACGCGTTTTTCGTTCCGTCCCCCCTGATCACGCGGTGGGAGCATACGCGCATCGAGCCGTCCGATCGTTCAGCGCTGAGCCGAAGACTCCCCGAACTTTCCATCACTTCCGATGTGTCTGATTCCAGACTGCAGACCAACCTCTACTGGATTGGGACTGGACAGGAGCTGAAGAAATCAAACTTCTCGAAGCCATCGAAGCGTGCGGTCTCGGCAACTGGGTCGACGTCGCCAAGTGAGTTTCGTGTTCATTTTCACAGCTCTGTGATTTGGAGCTGAGCTGTTATGATGCACTCCCGGGGTCGAACGAAATCCGTAGACATCCTCGATCATTCCAGGAGGATGGGGAACAAAACGGATCTGCAGTGTGAGACACATTACATGAAGCACTACATTTATGGCTCTGCAAGCGTAGACTTAGAAGATCTGAAGGGCGATGATAAGAAGGATACGATTCCTCCTGAGTACTACATCGGGCCGTCCCCTGTGCTCTATCTGCGTAAGATTCCCTTCTGTGGGGCTAAATGCTCTCGGTGGCCTGTGGGCCTCCAGCCCCATCCCTCCAGCTGAGTCCATGGTTTGGCTTGTCGAAAACAATCTGATAGCTCACAAGGGCTCTGACTTCAAGTGAAGACCGCTTTCCAGCTTCCAAGGTGCCCTTGAGACCTGAGCTCGGGAGTGTGGAACACTCCGAGCTCTACGCTGGCTACTGTCCACCTCGGGGGGATTTCTTCGATGAGCCGGATGCTGCTGCGGATAAAATTCTCAATAACGTTTCGTTCGACGTCGATGATCTCGATCCTCTGGATAGGAGTGAGCTCCCTCGCGCGCCCCATGGATTATATAAGGGAAATGAAAAGATAAGCCTGAGCCTATAAAATATTTCAAGCACAAGTTATCATGTGTTTATTTTCCGTTTTTTCCAGAGTTGCAAATGGCTATGGTGCAAATTTATCGCTCTCGTCTGATTCAGCGAGAGCGTATCAAGGAGGTCATCGCGGAACACGGCCTGCTGGACGCTTCGCAGAACGCTCACTGGATTTCAAGGTTTGTCGCTCCTGATAGATTCTCCAATGCCACAAGATGAAGTGTCTGAGTGTGTAAATCGGCCATCCGAGCATACAAGGAAGCACGAATCTTGGAGCTTTGCGATTCTGCGGTGGAGTGCATCTTCGATGATAATAATTGAACATAAGGTTTCGCGGACGAAAATAGATTCTTGAATTCGAATGATGGACTCTCAGTCGGGGATTCCATCCACGCAGATACGCCGACGACTTTGGTGAACGGAATGTGCGAGGTCTCCTCCCGCTGGTTCAGATCATGTCAGCCGATGCTTTCCTGTCAGCGATGGAGTCAATGAAAGCCGTCGAAGAGCTCAAGCACAAAATCAGGTGAGCCACACGTGCTGGCCTGATCGACTTCCGAAAGTCCTTCACGTCGACTCTCAGAAGGAACACGGCGGTCTCCTTGACTGGAGCCCTTATAGTTGGGGCGGATTTGGTGATCGAGGGCAAGCTAGCACACCTTACGTGATAGTGAACATATCAACCTTTCAGCGCACTCCAGAAGGCCCGAACCAACGGTCTCAAACGTTTAGAAGAAATTCCCCAGTTCAAACGACTCGATATCCAGCGGCGGAACCTCCATGTGAAACCTAGCCAGTGCAGAGACGTGTTCTTCAACCGCAAGGTGAGCGTCGGCTTCGAGGTTGCCAGGAGAACATCATCGGCGACTCTCATTCGCGGAGAGATCCGAGAGATCTTTCGAGGGTTTCGAGGGATCTATGAGGTCACTTAAAACTCAATGCACTCTGATTCCAGAACGATGCTGCATTGGAGAAGTTCCTTCAGAAGCGGTTCCGCGAAGAAGCGTCCAAGATAACGTACGATGGCGATCATAAAGGAGCCCGCAAGAAGAAACCAGCTCCCCCACCGCTGGCCATCGAAAATTTCCCGAACTTCGAGAAGCTCTCCCCGCAAGAAAAAGAGGTCAGTACAGGTCTGACCTCCGACGCCGATTCGACCCCTAACGAAAGCTTTGACGTCCTCGGCAGATCAAAGCATTCAAGACTGACATGCGCCCCCTTCACTTACAGTTCTGCTCCACCCTGAGGCTCGCTCCCTCTTCCTTCCTCAGTATGAGAAATCAATTACTCGCGGAGTGTCGCAAAAGCGAAGGACTCCGGCTCTCTCGAGCGCGAGAAGTGTGCAACATCGACGTTAACAAGACGAAACGTCTGTACGACTTCCTACTGGAAAACAACCAGATACATCGATGATAACCACCGGCTACCGAGGCAGCCCTCGATGAGTTTCTACGGTGACGCTGAGATAATTCTCAAGGAATCTCAATCTTGTTTGCAATATACGGCAGTGCCAAGCGATCTCAGATTCTCGGGCAGAATCCATATGATATACCTACAGGGGAATGAGGAGACGAGAGGAATAAATCAAGTCTTTCCATACTTTAAAATCAGGGATTTTCTGGGTGGGCCGCGCTTTATGCAGAATGTGATTCTCTCTCCATAACAAAACTCGCCTTCACACTCCAGGAATCGATCGAGGAACAGCGGGCTTAGTTGAACCGCATCTTCATTCATCATCATCACCGTTTGAAATAATCGTCTTCTGAGCCAGATACTGCCTCATTTTCGATGAACCCCGCGTTCGATTCTCCTGTCGCTCTTCGAGAGCGTTTGTCTCGGAGCAGACGTGGTAAGGTCAAGCTCCCCGAAGAGACGGCGATCAGCATCAGCAGACGAGTTTTCTGAGCTTGAAGTCCCCTCGTCGAATCTCTTCCAGAAGATTGTCGACAGCACAATTCGCTTCAGGAATGAGGGTCACTGCAAATTAATGAAGGCAGAATGCTAAATCACAAGCTCAAAGCATTTTTTTCCTCGGGAAGGCTCGAGCGGAATCCTCGGAGCTCAAGAGCGCAAGTCTTCCATCGCTGGAAGCTGTCAAGCTCGAGGAGCGTGGATTCAATGGCTTCCGTCTTGAGGAGTTCGGACGGTACAGATTTATCGGCGGATTTATCTTCAGCACCCCATCCGATAAGCGTTCGCTTTTGCATAAGAGAAGTGCACGAGAGGAAATCCAGAACATGCCAGTGGCCGGGTCTCAGGGAGAAGGTCCCGGAGAGCCACTTCCAAGAAGATGGATGATGGTCCGCAAGATGGCGGTCCTGGATTTTTCCAGAGACCTTCAGCTTGTGTCTCAGACTTTCGTGTCATGGCCAAGTGCTGACAACAGGGAATAGAATGAAGGAACGAGTTGCTCCGATCAATCCTAGAGCGATGATCGAAGTTGCATTTCCGACCGGCGCCTCCGAAATCGAGACTCGGTATTCGACGGGCTCGCATGCCTCACCATATCTATTCGACGAGGAGGGCCAGCAACATATCGAGGGAGTCAGGATGCATTTCTTCGTAGGGACCCTCCAAGGACCAGAGGAGGCTACACGGCGCCAATGAATGATGCCGGCCTTTCGATGGATCGGAGTGAGAGTAACATTAGAAACCCATCGGGAAATTTCCATCGATTCGAGGCTCGCTGTCGGGTTCAAAGTCCCTTTCCCCCTGCTTGAGCGAGCCAGAATCGCCCCATATGTTTAGTCCAATGTTCGATGTGCCTCGAAACATTCCCTCGATTCGATCCTCCGACTGTGGCTAGACACACTCCCTTGATCCGAGAAGTACCTTTGATTCCTTTGGGGGCATTTCTGGTCGCTTCTTCCCGAGCTTTCCTCAGCCTTTCGACTCTCTCCTCCATCAGCTTTCGTTCTTTGTTCTCCTGGAAGATCGCGATTTTAGGGAAAACGTCTTGCTCAAAAAACATTATGGATTCTTTGCGAGACGGAAGCGTGGCTCCACGACTTCATCCCTGGAAGTAGATCCGTTGTTCCACAGACCCTTAGCGCCTCCTTGACTTTGGCACAGAATGTCGCGAAGAGACGTATGCACTCTTCGATGTTGAAGGAGCGTTCATCCTCGCAGAAATGTTCCATTATGCTTTTGCTCAGCTCTGTAATTCTTGTCATTTCTGATTCGAGCTCCCCGATTTGTGCCCTCTGTGGAAAACGCCATTCTCAATCCATGGAAGGTCGAGGCCTTGGTCGAGGTTCGTCGATTCCTGCGCTCGCCGTGGGGGTGAGCGGAACGCGGAACAAGTAATAAGCTCAAGCAGGACTACTGTCGAATGCACCACCTTCAAAAACTCCTGCAGATGCTCCTTCAGAGGACTCTCGGCATTTCGAACGCTGTTCTCTAGTTTACTCAAGTTTCTCCGCAGCGTTTCGATATCTGCTCTGGCCGTTTCGAGTGAGAATCTCGCCGCGACGTCGACCCCGTCCAAGTCGTGGAGGAAGAAGTTCAGTGAATCAGGAGCACTGCAAATCGGGGCAGTAGAGATAATTGGAATGAATGACCCGAGCTTTTCCGAACGTTGAGACTTTCCGTCCTCTCAGCGCTCACCTGGTGTTCGCCTGGTCGACAAGATAGTGCAGCAGAGTCACTCGCGGCTGATTCGCTCTGGTCTCTAGGAGTCGACTCAATGTCGATAATTGGAACCCACTGGCATTACCGGCATAGCTATTCTGCATAACAGAAACCCTTCACCTTATATACGCATTCTAATCGGATGGATTTCAGATGGCGTCTGCCGCTGTGGAACATCCCCGAATGGCTTACCGAGTTGATGAAATTCCCCGCGAATAAAATCAGCCCGAGGAAATCCTGGAGGGCCTTGCTGGTGAGGATGGTGTTGCATATTTTCGCGTATCTGAGCAAGACAAAGAACCTTGAGACATCAGAAAACCGCAGCGGAATCATGATTTCGATGTCGAAGTCGCGGCTCCGGATCGAGGACATGATGTCCCGAGACGGCGGAAACTTACTTTCTCAACGCGGAGTGCAAGGAGTTGACCGTGGGTTCGAACTCCTCGATTTGGAGCAGACCCTCCACGTAGAGGTTGAATTGCTTCAAAGAAACTAGAGCCAGGTAGAACTTTTCAGCTTCACCCAGCTTCTCCTTTTCCCCGTTATAACTCTTCACTAATGTGATCTGAAGGGAAATTCAGATGGGAGGGTCAACCGCTAATTCAATGGTCGACTGTTTGTCCACATCTTTGATGATTTGTTCGATACTCATCCAAAATCAATCTTTGCGCCACGTTTCGATCTCTAGGGAAAGAGCGAGGCAGGCGGTATCATTGCATTAGCCTGAGGGGTAGATCAGCTCACCTCGTCGTTCGTTGGCAGGACCTTCTGCAACATCCTGAGCTTCTCGGCTCCGAGCTGCGAACTTTTACAGTTGCGGAGCATCTCAACCAAGTCAAGCGGGTTCAACTTGAACTGCTTGAGCGTAATGTTGATGTTCATGCTCCTCTTGCCGTCGAGGAGATTCACCTGGGGAATGATGGCCCTCCGTTGGTTCCCCTGAACAAGCTCCCGGGCAGCATGATATACATATTTATGTATAGAAATAATGCCTATATCAATAACTCCAATAGATTCCGGACGCATCTCACCTTCGACGGCTCCTTGCTTTTCTTCTTCGTAAGCCGATCTCCAGGGGACGTATCTGCGCTTTTCGACGACTTCTGGCAGAACAAAGCTTCGAGCTGACCGAAATCTAATTTACCCTCGACCGTGTCGTTTGTGTTGAGGATTTCTTTCCAAATATTTTTTTTCGACATGACTGTTCTATCGGGAACCTTCATCCAGTTGAAGGTTTTCATCTTGTTCGACGGTCTTGGCAGTGTCGCGAAGAACATCGGTTTGGCCGTCTGAGCAGCCGCTCCGAGAGTCGCTCGATAAGACGGCGAAATTACGTCTGCTGATCCAATAGGAGAACCGAGTGTCGGCATCGGAGGAGGGGGAGGAGGGCCGAGCTTGATTCCGGAACTCGGAGGAATGCAGCCATTCATTGGCATTGGGGGTGGCGGAGGAGGAATGCAGCCATTCATAGGCATTGGAGGTGGGGGAGGAGGGAAAACGCAGCCATTCATAGGCATCGGTGGTGGGGGCGGAGGGGGAGGAGGAGAATCGCAGCCATTCGTAGGTGTGGGAGACGGCAAAGGAGGCGGAGGATGGGAGCAATCGGATGCCGACACCGGCGGCTCTGGAGATCGGGGAGGAGTGAGTGTGGGAGCGCAACCACTGGAAGGCGATGTTGAACCGAGTGCGGAAATCGTAGGATTGAGGTATAGCGGGGCATCCGATAGAAGAAGGTCCGAACATGTGCTTCGAGTATCATCTATGGGCGAGGCTCTACGGCGTGAGTCCGGGACAAGGGTAGCTGAAGCCTCCCGCGGTGATGGAACGGGATAATCCATAGCTATCGACGCTCCGAGATGAGCATTTCGTGAGATCAGGTTTTTCGTGTTCATAGATTCGGGAGCCGGAGCCCGGGCGAGGTGCTCCCTTACCGGATTCGCATCTCTGGTGATGCCGGCAGGGTCAAGACCTCCATTGTCCGTTCGGGGCGGTCTGTGCCGTTGAGTTAGTTTCTGAAACCTGCGACTCGCTCTCCGGGTCAGCTGATTGAAAATGTTATGTTTCTTGAGGAAACTGGGCACGCGCGATGACTTCGGCTCCGATGTCTTCTCTTCCACACCGTGGTCCTCCTTCTTGGACTCCGCAAGATCTTCGTCGACGTCTCCTGTCGAATGTCTCTCCTTAATCGTGGGCAAGTTTGCTCCACTGGAACCCATAGCCCCATTACTCGTGTTCACGTTCGCGGGGAGGGCAGCCTGCTGAGGTGTAGATTTGAGGATTTCGAGGAGTCGATGATGGAGGTTAATCACAAGGCTTGGCTCGCATCCGTGGCTGCCCGAGAGAGCTGCGGACAAGCGCTCGAGGATGTCCCAAACAAGGTTGCTGAAAGTAATCTCAAGAGCCTCAATGACCCTGACTTCAACAAGCGATCTCTCTCTAAGCAGACCCCTTAATATTATTCTGTGGCCGTTCTCCCAACCCCACGGCCAATGGCCTGTGGCCGATCCCACGATCTCGCTCGGCCGTCTCGGTTTCGCTTCAAGAGAAAAATGCCTCACCTTTCTGGGCGGCCTGGATCAACTTTGCACAAGTGCTGAAGGATTAAATCGAGGCATGCAACCGCGTGCGGTGCGCTGGATATCTGGTGAGAAGTATGTCCCTAGATATTGTTCCGAAGTCCTCATGGAAGCGGACTATTATTTCTGTCGGAAGTTCATATATAGGTTACCTTCTCCATGACGGTGGCAAAATGCTCTATGGTTTCCACACCCAACTTTCTTTGGAGTTCGTCGAGAGCAGCGTCTTCGTCTCGGGCTCGATCGCTCTCGAAGGCCTCGATTTGAACGAATACGTCTTCTTCTTCACAAGTCGACGTCAAGAATTTGATCGCATCGAGCAAGCCATGGGCTGTGAAATGGGAGTGATTAGATGACCAGTGCTGTCGACAATGAGGCTCCGATGAAATGTATGGGTTAGTCCAAAAGTCAGAAAGGCCTGCTTGCCGGGAGTTTTTTTTTCTCGGTGAGCCCGCGAAGAAAGTTCCGTGAAGGATCATACCGATGAATTCGTTGCGGATTCGAGCTTTTTCCAAGGGTCCTCCCGCAGTGAAGATCACACAGTTGATAAAAGCTAGGATTGCAACCGTGTAAGCTCCGCATTTATTCTCCTTCAAGTCGTCGACCAAGTATCCGAGCCTCGAGGGAATGTTGTGTGATCTCTGTTCTCCCGATATATTTCGAAAATTTTAGGGACCTGATCGATGTTAGATCAGAAAAAAAGCCTTCCCAATATGGGGGGCTATCCAGAGCGGAGATTCTGAATTTGAATTCGTGATACGGTAAGAGAATCGAGGGCTCTCCTGCGGGCCGATTCTCATGGACGCACCTTATAGTGATCCAAGGCATCCATGGCGAGGAAATTACCCTCCGGACAGTATAAGCAAACAGCACTGAGGAGCTCGACGACTTGCTTCTTCACCAGCACGTTTTCCGATGCGAAAGCTGTGAAAAATCATCTCATCTTGTCAATATTATTAATTTTGATTTAAATTGGTAAGGTCCCCTCTTACGGCCCTCTTGATGAGCAGCTCTCATAAGCATCCCCCGCGCAGGAAGAGCTCAGTGGACAAGTTTATGCTTTGAGGGTCATCTTGTCGGGCTCATTGTTGGAGGTTCCTGAGCCGTAGTTGCAGTGTTCGTCGAGAGAACTCGGCTTAGGTGCCCTCGTGTATCTTGTCACGGTGAGAAACAGTAACCACCTCGAACAATAGCGCGTTGGGGCGTGAATTTTGACACAACATTCGAGCGAGCCCACTTCCAATAGATCCCTGAATTCTCGCACTTTTTGGCAGCTTTCGCTCACAGAAACAAATTCTGTCGACCGACGAGGCTTTCGGCACGGTGATGTATGTTCGAGTTGTTTGGGAAACCTTAGTCGCACCTCGCCGAAAGCTTTGCGAAATTTCAAACTACTTCCGGATTGTGGAATAAATGGTACATCAAGGTGACGATATGGTCGTGTCTATGACCCGTCTATTCACAAAACCACATGGTTTTCCCGACGCACGGCAGCTACTTCGAAGTTTCTCATTGAAGTCTTCCGGAAGGGAAATCCAATTCACGCTGCGTTTTAGAGAAGCAGCGTGAGTCAATCCGCGCTCATGCTCCTCTGACTCAACCCCACAGTGGAAGCCTTGCGGTAAATTACGTCGCTCTGCCCAGAGCGAGACAATTGAGGGTCGCTATCAGGTGACAAGATTGCCAGACGATGAGAATCAATCATTGAGAAATTCATTTGGACCCCGTGAATGACACACAACTGCGGAAAATCGGTCTGAGAAGCGGAATACGAAAATTCGAAACTGACCTTCAAGTATCTTTCGCGTGTAGCGATGGTGCTGGACGATGTGATTGAGACCCGCCGGACAGTTCATCACCGCTCGCAAACATTCCACACAGTTGATGAGGATGACTGCTCCTTGAAGGGTTGTCGTTCTCTGGGCGAGTCTCTGCAAGCTTTCGAAGAGCGCTTCCAGACCCTCACGCTGCAGGAACTCCTCCATCCACACAGTGTCGGACCGGTACAGAAGTTTCTTGAATAGATGATCCGCTCAGCGACGAAGGGTTACGGAATTTTTCGCCGGATGCTCATTTATTCGGAGACGGTTTTGCTCGTATTACGCAGATTGAGAGCCGTTGAGCATTTGGGCTCGAACCAATCCGAACCCACGACGAAATTTCCAGAAGACCCCGAAGAATTTTCGTACCTTGAGTCCCGCGAAATTTTCTACCGTGGGAGTTCTCAATATTTGGATGCAAGCTTCCGGTGTCCAGGTGTCGTAGTTTCCGCATCTTATGTCGTCAGCGAGGTTGTGCTCCTGGAGGATTGCTTCGATATCAATGGGAATCGAAGGAGGACGTTCGTGATTTCTCTCCTCGAAACTTTTTTCCACGTACGGGAGAATTCCTGATACTCGACTCGATTTCTTACCTTTAACTCGGAATCTTCTGATAGCTGTGCGGGCTTGGCTTTTTTCACAATCTTCGCCCACCGAGAAGAAGTACGTTCTCCGGGCGATCTTCTGTCTCGATCGTCCATTCTCGAACGATGGACTCGGCTTCTTCCGAACTGAAAGCGTACAGCGAAGAACACCATGGAATTGCTAATTTGGTCTGATGGAAAATCATAAGCTGACGATGTGCCTACACAAGATGAAGAGATCTTTAGGAAAACCTCAACGTCATGATGCAAGCGCCATGCGCTCCGCGCAGGTGCATCGATCGGTTTCGAGAGGTCCTTGGGATCGCATCTCAATACCGGACGGCAATTACTACGCGAATATTATTCTATCTCCGTCAGTGAAGTTCCAATCTGGAGCGCTACCCTTCCTTACGTCGCCGGGCTGAGCATGACAGATTCCTCGTCGCGATGAATAAAATTCCAGTAGCCGTCAGCTGCTTTCAATCATTTCTTTCAGGTTTCCCGTAGCATCGCCGTACTCTTCATCTATCAGTTCCGAGTATCGGTCCTCGCGCGTTTCGGGCAGCGGGACAAGGAGGGAATTTTTTTCACTGTTCCCCAAACGAAGAGAGTTGGGCAATTCAGAGAGCTAGTTTTCCAAGAGTCATTCCATATCCGGCGCACCTCTCCCGCATACCGGCAGCGACAAGCTTCTCCAAACAGACGGATTCCTGAGACAGATGTCGCGCTGCCGTGTCGTAATTGAATCTACGAGGGAATTCATGAACGACCAGCGGATAATTTGTCACGTGTTCCTAGCAACAGACAGCTGCTCAGAGATCCGCTCGGAGCTTTATGGAAGTCACTTTGCGAGAGAATTTCCGATATCATCGCCGCGTAGAGTCGAAGAGCACCCTTCCCCGTGACGCGACTCTCGGATTGAGCTTGCGGACGGGAACCGAGAAAAGCCGTTCCCTCCCGGGACAGATCGCTAACATGACAATGGGCTTCGAAAGGACCTCCCCGATGACCTCGCCTATCTGGAGCCGAGAACTTGGGACGATCCGCGACGATGGTGAACTCACGAGTCTGCTCATTGCGACGATGTTTCTTTCTTATCGGGATATCGAGCGAGAGTTGTCTCTTTGAACGAGGAACTGGCTGCTGAGCGCACTGTACACGATCACGATGAAGACGTGCAAAAGAACCACAGTCACGGAAATTCACGAACGCGAAAGACATCTACGTCCGTAGACTGAACGCCGGACTGAGCGAGCGAACGGGTCTACAGTCGTTTCTGACTAACTAAGAGCGGATCCCAGATCAGCTGCGCACGGTCCTGTCCACTCAGCTATTTCACTCCGTCTCTGCCCGTCCGTTTATGCTTCCGCTCATCCGACCAGAATGCACAAGGCGACCATTCCCGTAACATCGAGTCGACTTGCGACGAAAAACTTACCACCTCGGACACTCGCCGCACGAAAATCGATCACTCAAACGAGACAACGATCTTCACCGGAGCATTGGTGCTGCACGGAATGCGCGACTCGTGTTTTGGGACAGTGTTGACGGCGCGCGAGCGTTGTTCCTCCTTTCTCTTTCTGCGCGTCCTTTGGAAGCTGCTCGTCGGATGATTCGGTGACTGCCTCTTCATTTTCAGTTGCCCGCTCCATGAATGGATGCGGACAAGAGAAGACTCTTGACAGCGCAGCGTACCAACCTTCTCGCCGCGGACAAGCCCGCGCAGTCTCCACGTACAGGCGTATCATGGAGGGTCCATATTGGTATTTTCTAGATCGGCCCTGTATCTGCGAATGCTATCGAGCGGAGATCGGCGCGAAGAGCTGCTCATTACTCGGTCGAGAGATCGAAAGCATGGTCGGAATACAGTTCAAGATGTGGGATTCTGGGCGTGTGAGCAGGGATAGCTTTCTCCGCCTACGGTCCCTATCCATCCAGATGCCCATGAGCCACACGCCGATCTTCCTCGGATGGAGTGCGCGACAGCGGGTGCTACAACTGAAGCTCGCTCCTAGTCCATGTCATCGGCTACGATGGAACTTATAGACGGCTTCCGATGGAAGCTCACGTACGAAAATAGTCATTGAATCGTTTGTTCTGGTTAGAAGTGCTCGTGAGCAGAATTCGGGTACGAAACACGATCCAACTCAAACCTCGATGCAGTCAGACAGTCGCCTCTGACGATCGATTGAGACCACAGAGGTCAATCTCGATGAGGCTAGAGGGCAGTCCGACTCTGTAAGTTTCCTGAAAAATCGACCGCCTCGAATATTTTAGCATCGCCGGTTGCTCCTCTTTCTTTTTTAGGTCCCTCACGGTTTCAAGGTCATGGAGCGAGAATCGGATGGATCCCCAGACCACGGAAAGTCGGGACCGCAGATTCACTCTGGCTCTTCTCGAGGAATGATTCGAGCTCCAAGTCGGCTTCAAAGATTATAAATGCATCAATGTCGCGGATGTTCCGATGTGGATGAAAAGAGAATATCGGTCTCTCGATCAGAGCGCCATTGATAGTCCGATAAACGAAGCTTGACGACCTCATCCCATCGTAAGCGCTCAGTGAATACGTCCGCAGTCACTTTGATGAGCGTTGACTAGTCGGAATGTAATCCTCTCGTTATCTAAACACAAGTCGGGCGGTCTTTCGGAAGGATCGGGTAGCTCCGACACGTTCCCGGGGAACATGCTTCTATCTTATTCTGACCTATTCCCGACTTGGAATCACCGGAGTCGAAAGTATGGTCCGACGGAGCACAAGTTCGGCATTCGAGACTCGACTTTTCGAGGATAGATTCTTCCCTTATTGAAAATGGCTCTACAGAATCGATCTGACGAGTCCCAACTCCTCGTCATGCGACATACCACAGACGCGAAATTACGATCGAGCCTCCCCACGGACTTTTGGTATCGAGATTCCGTGCACCGATCGTAAAGCGGTCTCGCTCTGACGGTAGACTTGGGTTTGATTGAAGCCGTGGGCGGATTTCCTTCACAGAATCTTCTCACTGGAGAGCAAGTCCCGGCCCCGGTCCATCTTCTCTCTGAATCCGTATCGGCAACATGCAATAGGTGATTGGCGATACGTGGAACGCTAAATCATAGCTGTGTGAGCCAGCCTACTCGGAAGGGATCGTAAAGTGGTCGTGATTCCGAATGCCGGCCCAGGCACTATGCAGCCTTGCCGATCCTATGTCCGAGTCGATTGACTGCTAATACATATTCCCTGGCTCCCCGGCCTCCGACGATGGGAGCCACCTTGCAAGAGGTTAGGCCTGTCGTCCTCGCCGAAAAACCAGGGAGCGATATGCTCGTTACAGAGCCCATCCCAAAAAATCTCATACAATCTCCTAGTGTCGAGATGCCTCCCGCGTGCGTGGATTCGCTGATGAAGCGGGCGAGAACACGAGGTTTCCTGAATCCTGGATAAAGTCTCCCAAATTTCCATATCGAGACGCACTTCGCCAGAGTATCCTGATTCCTCCACCATACTCCCGTGTTCCAATATTGTTCGATTCGGACCCGAGAGGCGATCACCTCCATTGCATATGAGGTAAGGACAGCTTCGATCGCTTCGAAGTCGGTACGGTCGCGAATCGCTTGATCATGTAGCGTTGTCTCACAGCCTCAGATCCTAGTTGACACGAAGAACGGTCTTATTCTTGTGCGTTGTGCGACTCATACTCAGAAGTTCGCACCCATGGGACGCCTTCCTCGTCCCCTGAGATAATTCTCACCAGGGAGGGTTCGGTGCCACCCACCACAGGAAAAGAATGCGCGGAAAGTCTGCCAGATCCATGTGCGGCATGCGGAAACCCAAGTGAACATAAGCGCGAGGAGCAGGTACGTATGTATATCCATATGTACACGTAGTCTCTATTCGGAAAGGGGCAGGATTGTGCCTCAAATCAACGTCTGGGACGTCCCCAACGGTCATCCTCGACCACATTTTCTCGAATGAGCGTATCAAATCAGGAGAACCTTTGCACGCGGAGAGCGCTCGAACATGGGATGCATGTACGAATTTTACTCGTGCATGATTCGATCAATGAAATACCTATATACATATGAAACATGATGAAGCATATTCCGAGCCTCGATATAAACGACTCAAGGGAGACCCGAGAGCTTGGATTGGGTGCCATCAGATGCAGTATCCTATAACACCCCCGCCTAAGGGGCGAGCGAGCAGGAATGAGGTGTCGAGTACGTGAGCCGTAAGCTCCCAGGTACTGGATCCATGAACCACATTTTGAGAGTCTCGAAGATCACACTCAACGGACAGAGCATCTAGCGTAATTGTTCTTCGTGTCGCTGTTTCCCATTTTTCCGATACATAGAATCACTTGAGGAACTCGATATGGTGTGCTACCCGATTTCGGGACAACTAGTCTTGCCCTCCCTTCGCGCCCCCTACTACGGCACTATTGGGAACATTCCGTGACCAATTATGGACCGCTATGTCTGTATTCTGAGGGCTAAACCCGTATCAACCCGGAGTATTGATAGGACCCGATGGCATAAGATGTTGATGACGCAGCTCCAAGCGAATCCGGACATTGGCTTCCTGGAAAGCAATTCCATAGCTCTATCAAGCTCAGTAGACCCAACGAGGCCCGCGGAAGACGGTCCTTGCAGTTCTCGCCACGTGCAAGAGCTCAACGACAGCCCAGGGTCCCTCAGAGTCCGTCGTCGCCCGTTTTTTTTTCGGCTCTGGGCCAAGCCACGGTCGATGTAAACTCGCGGAGTCCTGAATTTCCATTGAATAATGCTGGAGCAATCTCGGGAATCAGTACAGCTCCGCCTAACGGCAACACCGGTTGATGGGATCCTCCGCCTAATCAATTCGCTCCCGGAGAGTCCGGATCAATTGGGCTCCATTGATTTTGGCTCCGGACAATCGAATCTTCCGCTGATTCGGGTCGGCATGGCCTGGTCCCGATAAGTTCCCGCTAAGCGGAGTTCCTTGCTCTGACAGCCTCATCTTCTTTCACCACTCCATGTGTTGCATTCAATGCTGAGATCTACGAATGATCCCTAAATGGAGCTCATATTCGAGCGCTTGCGGGATTCGCTGATTCGGACCGAGGTTCAAGCCTCAGAAAGCCGTATCTACAGGAATCGCAGAGACTATGGATTTGATAGGATAAGTCTTGAGGACGCTTCTCGGACGAGAAAAGTTGAAGTCGGAGCCCAAGATTCCTTCGAACTCTCACGCTTTCTCAGCTTCTCGACTCATTCCTAGACGAGGAGTGTCAGACCGTGGACCTATACGATTCTTCCCAAGGTCATCCGGTGACTCGCAGGCCGAACCAAATTTTCGACACGTATGCGATCACCAAGAGTTGGAGAGGATCTCATCGCGCGATCGGCTTGAAGCAAGAGGCGAAATTCTATAGACAAGAGAAAATCATAATGGGTACATTGGAATAAATTTCCGCGCGCGCGTCACACTTTACCAGGAAAAACCCCGCAGCGAGAACATGCGCATAGCAAAACCGTCAAAGTCACGCTCGTCGGCGATTACGGCTTGATTCACGACGGCATCGGTTGGACAACAATATTCGACCTGGGGTGACTCCGAGAGCGATCTATGACAGGGTTGGGGGCAATCTACTGGATCTTTGGCGGCGCTTCGAGGAACTCATGATCTGATGAGCGACTCCGCGAGGCTTCCCTCTTCGACATCTCCTGGAGTAGAATAGGAGCCGCGGCCACCCTTGTTGTGTGCGTGCAGCTTGAGGCATTTAGATACCCCAACAGAGGGGCATTATCACTCACGTCCCCCTTGATATCAAGATACTCCCGGAAACACGTCGGAAAGTAAACTCCCTGTCCCGAATCGTGAATAACACCTACATGATGCCTTGCTCATCAGAGGGATCAGCATCCTCTGTTGAACAGGAACTTTCCTACTAGAAATCGGAAGGACTGAAAATTGACTGAGGGAAGTCGACTCTCGAATCGTATTCTCGCCAAAACCTGTCCGAGTGGATTTGAATAGATAATCCGCTAGATCAACGCATTTCGCACTCCGAGCGGCACGTCTATTCGCTACGCCGAGCTTTCGCGAGCAAATGAGGGGATTCCGTGGAGAAACTCATCCCGGCCGCCGCCGGACGATACGGTTCCGGTGGGTTTCTTTTGTTCTCTGAGATCATTGCACGGCAGCAAACAGTCTTGAATTCAGAGGGTTTATACCCAACTCCCCGAGCGAAAACGATTGCTATTTCCTGACACGCATCGCTATAAAGAACTCGCATCGGTCATAACCACTCGGATGACGATTTAGGTTCAGCGTCAGCGATTAAAACGAACTGGCGATTTAGCAAGATGGAAACTCCATCTCGGTATTCTCTGTGCCATCAAGTGACTGGTATTCCGGACTGGGGTGATCGTAAATCGTGTACATTGTTGATTAGGAGGGGTAGTGAAAGGAAGTCAACCTAAATGAATTAAATGAGAAAATGCCAGTATATTGCTTTGATCACGCAATCTACAGCAAAGAGACGCCAAGCTTTTCGAATCTTCCACTCGGGAACAGTAGACGATCCTATTGTATGCCGTAAGCGCGGTGAATCACAATTCGGGCTGGCAGCTTGGATTTTCGGAGTGTCCACCGTTCGACCGACGGACTGATCACTGATCAGCTCTCGACGAACAACCTGAGTCGAGGGTGGGAGGAGATAATCGCGGACGCCTGACCCAGAGAGGAGCCCCTAAGTAGGCTAGAAGATTATGGCACCCCACGATGAAATGCAGAGATGCTTTGAGAAAGAATACGTGAATTACGATGATCGAAGCTTCGCCCTGATACCGAAAACGTGCCGGCGCAGCGCGGTGTACTCAGGGGGGATCAATGAATACCAGGACCGTTACCATTACTGAATGCAAGAAAAGAGAACACACCTCGATGAAGACAATCGAATCCAAATCAAGTGTGACGTATTGGCCGACCGTTTATCGTTGACCGCATCTACGGATTGCGATCACAATTTCAGTGGGATCAGCCGGAAAGCGACACCAGTCCACAAGTATCATTCTGATCAGTGTGATTTCAAGACTTGAGGGACCTGAGTCTCTTCGGGGTTGCCCGTGGAACCAATGACTTACATTCATCGGCTTGGGGACGCAACCTCTAGCAGGAGGCGGAGAGTGGCTTTTTTCGGCGAGCGCTCCCCAAGATCCTCTGAATCGCGGGCATTTGAAGAGTTTCTGATTATCTGCGGAATGAGGAAAATAGGAGCGAGACGAAGTTGAGACGGAGACGTCCATTTGATCAGCGACCGGTGCTACGATGGTGTTCCGGCGAGGACTGGGGTGAACTGAGGACGGGAGGAGCTCAGAGCTCATCACGTGAACGTGAGAATTGGCCGAAGAACGAATGAAGTTCATCCTGCCTGTCGACTGACAATTGATCTTCTTTCCCCACGCTGCTCGGTTCGCCTGACACGATCTCGGGGCAGAGTGAATTGATTCGCCCGCAAACATCAAGCGTGAAGAGTAGCCGATCAAGCGTCCGCCACAGTATCTGCACGCGGGCATGAAGATGGCTGATTTTCCCACTGAATTAGAGACAAGCCATCGAGGCCCTCAGGTGCAGTCTAGCCCCGGATGGTGTGACGCTGTGATCTTGATTACACTCGGACGCAAGCCTAGACGATTGTTGTTCAATAGCATGCCTGCCTGCCTCGAAAGAGAACCAAGTCACGTAAGAGCTCCTGATCCCAATGGGCATACGTACAGGCCGGGTCGCGATCGAGGGTCCTGAACTCTTCGCCATGGAATCGACACGAATCATCTGGGAAAATGGCTAATCGATGCGGATCGGAGACCGGCATAGTCACGGAAGGCTTTAGACCAGGGGTGTCAAAGAGGTGGCCCGCGTGGGGTTTTCTCGTGGCCCGCGAGGGGTTTTCTCGCGGCCGATCCTCAGAAATTCCATAGGATCATATGCTTGTAAATTTCGAATCACGAATAGAACGAGTCGACTCTGAAAAATCGAGAATCAATTGTGCCCCATCATGCATATACATATGTGTTTTCCTCCAGCTTTCCGATCTCTCCAAACAACGTGAATTAAGAATAATGTCGAAAAAATCTTTGGATGTGGCCCGCCGGCTTCTTCCAGTGCTCCTTCGTGGCCCGCCGAAGATTTGACTTTGACACCCCTGCTTTAGACTTCATATTATGGATAAATTTGCCGATTTGATCCCATTTCAGAGCTGGCCAAGAATGCAAAGCGGAAGAGGTGCGAAGCAGCCTTGGCTGCCTGAGAGAGTCGTATGAAATATTGAACAATGAATCTCTGAACGGAAGAGTCTGCTTCTCGCAGAGAAGCGCTCGTACGGAATCTAAGACATACATCGGAATGAGGAGAGATTTAAATTTCGAAAGACAGGATAGAGCGGTTCCCGTGAGCACATACAGCCGCTCTCTCTCTTCGATATTTTCAAGGATCTCGACTCGTCCAGATCCGTGATGCCTGCATTTAGTTTTCGCAATGTAGTGAGTTGTGGCAATATCGCATTCGAGCTCCACTTCGAGACAACTTCGAGACGAGTTTGCGCCGGCACAGTAGCGGCGTTTATATGCTCCTGTAGCTGATTTCGCAGTCCGGAGAATAATATTCTCTTGACACGCCTCCATCGTCGATCTAAATCTGAGACATATTTCTCGAAAGGACTCGGGTCTTCCGGGCTCGAGATATGCCGGGTCGAACAAATGGTCGGCTAACGGCGCTGATCCATCCCTGGACGCTGCTTCTCCACGAATCCAAACGCTCCCATGCTCAATCAGAGTGTCATCGCAGGAATGATTCGTTAGCCGCCCAGAATGGATACTCAGAAGGCACCTTCTGAAAAAGCCCGAAACCTGATGGCATACGTGAGGAAGAACACAGCGCCTCCGAGTTGTTTTTCAACAGCAGATGAGAGGAAATGGCTGGGGAGATTGGAATGGATGATTTCGATCTTCAATGTGCGTCAGAAAAATAAGGCGGATCATTGGCCCGGAATTCCTCATGCTCCGAGCTTCGGAAGCGTGCTTACGCTCCCGGCAAGGACCGTCGATTCATTCTCCTCCGCCAGTGGGGGCTGTTTTATAAGATTAATGGATAATGTAACTCAAAAAAGAGTTCTCGCTGTATATTCAGCCACATCTTTGGAAGTTTCGTTCGATCTCTCCTTTTTTCCTCTTCGCCCGCGATTTTTCCGCTCCATTGAGGAAGGTTAAACATCACGCCACGTATTGCGTCTGCCCATCTCGCCGCTTCTTCCTTTGCGTGCATGCGATAATTGGTCGCTCACCACGCAGACGATCGGTAGAGACCAGCAGATCGCCGAACACTTAATAACGGAGGAAACTCGTCGGGGATTTGATCGATTATTACTGTTTGTGTTCCGCGTTCCCTGGACAGAATAAAGGCTGCGACAACTCCACGGCATCACTCTACGTAGATCGGCACGTCGATCTCCATCTCACGTCCCGGGAGCACACCTTGAAATTGAATCACTAGTCCCGCTGTTTTCAATGATTAGCCATTTTCTGTACTTCACCAGCAGCTGCCCGCTGCAGATATCCGGGAGAGGAATCCAGATGCGCTTGAAATAGTGGTGCAAAGTGCCATGCACTGTGCTGACTGTGCCTGGAGACCGCGTTTAGCGGAAATCAGAGCTTTCTGATGATTAAGCGAGCGGTAAATATATAATTCGACATTGAGTCCGATTATCGATTTCGTCCGCGACAACACGGCCTGCTCGACATACGAAGGCCGCTCGCACAACTTCAGCTCGACAAGTCGCCTGACGGCACCAAACACAGAAAACTTCATTACCGCCAGGATCCACGATCATCGAGACATTCAATCACTTGATCGAATCAACATTTCTGAGGTCTTCCGCATAAGTCCCCGTCGTCCTGAAATCACGGCTACGAATCCTCTACGGGGCGGACCTGAGACACTTTTTCTGCTCTAGGTAATCGGAGCGCATGTTTCTCAGACTGAGATCGGCGGTTGAGAATATTGGGGTGATTCATTTACATTCACCGTCATCTCCTCGATGTCGCGGAAGCTCCTGGTGGGAAACCGAAGCTCGGGTTCTCCTCCGGATCCGAAAAGATTTAGATGATACTCGGAACCTCGAGCTCCGGGAGAATCTAGATTATCGTCAGCTCCGCTGCGGGTATCCAGGCGGGAGAGACCCAAGGCCTGAATTGTTCCCTCCCGAATTCCCAATGGTCGGGCGTAGGGACAGGGTCCCTGAAATGAATGGAGGTCACTCGAGAAGGGTCCGGTGAGGCGACGGAAAGTCGACCAAGCGATGAAAGCATCTGTGATCTAGCCAAACCGAGCTCGCGCCCCATCACAAGGTTGGGCAGTCTGGAACTCCTAGACAGAATTTTCTTTTCTCCGTAATCTAATGACTTCAACGACCTCTTGAGCTACGGTGCGTTCAGTTAAAACCGTTGACTACCACTGGAGGCTCACTGGGGAAATCATGAATTATCTTGCAACAGAATCAGCCGATCAATTCGATATACCGTCTCAGGACGAGGGCCTGAGTTCCTATCTATACTCTCAGTATGAATCAGATGCTCTTGGTCAAGGAGCGACGTCTCTAGCAGGTCAATTTATGTGATGTCCTTCTTCGGTCCCGGCGGTATTCCCCCTCCGTTCTTACTCCTTCAGTAGCAATTTACTCTCCGGGATCGTCCTTGGTATGCTGTCTTCGTGCAGCCCCAGCTGTCTTCGCACGGCGTACTCGGCCTCTGGCGGGCTGTCACATTTTCAAATCGACAGTTCCAGAGTGTCCTCGGCTTCACCACATCTAGAACAGGTCGGTGCGATGTTTCCGAAGCCTGACCGATATGTCTGATCTGCAAGCATCCTGCTCTCGCATTTGCATGAAGGCGGCTGCCGCAATATAGGTGATTTTATCTGAGATTCCGCCCGGCCAATCTGGATCTAGCCTTGCTTGAACTGCTTCTTCTTCACATTGCTTGTACGCCGCCCGGCTGATCCGCCCATGCACATAAGACATTGAGCTGACTCGCTGAAACGCCAAGCGGGTTTTCTGTCAGAAGCGTCAAGGGTATCTATAAGGGGAGATCGGACATCAAATCATGATTGACTCTATCAATACCGACTCTCTCGCTTCGGCTGGAATGCACAGTGAGTCGGCACTCGAAGCGCAAATAGGTTTTAGATCATTCGTAGTCCTCTCGCGATCTTTTGGGTAATCATCTCGACGTCACCCTGTCTCCCAGTTCAAAGACTTTGACCGATAATAAGCGGTCAGCGTTGGAGTGAGCCTTATCGGCTCTTATCGAGAGATAATTCCCACGTATTTCAGTTTCGTTTTCTATTTATCGATGACCGATTCCTACCACGGGAGATACATGCCCCAGAGTCACTTGTCGCGACTTTCTCGGTTTCTGTCTGTGCCAGTATCGGTTCTCGCGGAGTTGACTTTCTCGGAATCGACTTTCGCCGGCTTCGTCGAGAGTTCACTCAATCCTTCCAGTGTTTCGTCCTTGAAGAATTGTGTTCGGATTCTCGGTGAGTAGAAGAACTTCAGGGTTCAAAGCGAGCGAGTTGAAGCACAGCTCGATTCTTCCCAGATCTGTCTGTGGAAATCATCGACGTGAGAATTTTTCCAAGCGGCTTTACTCGCCCGCTCGAGGAAGGAAGTCTACCAAGCGTGCGAAGCTGGGAAAGTCATCGACTACGGAAGAAATTGGTTCATTGCTCGTAATTCGGAAGAGTGCCGCATGCCTTGTAACGGCTCGATCTTAATGAAATACATTCGCCAACCTTGGACCGACAGGCTCTTGATGAGCGTCACGAGCCGACCGATCTTGACAGACTGTGCGTTGAAATGAGGAAGTCTACAGAATAATCATTTACAATGAGCAACATTATCTGTCTCTTGAATCTGTGTCTCTTGAATGCTCGATACTCGTGTCTCGTGTAGAATTATTGGAAACTGAACGGTGCGGCGTCGATCTCGCGCGCTGTCGATTCCAACCTGTTCATGAACATTTCAGGAAAGAACATAGGAATACATGATCGGTGTTGAGGGGCGAAGTTCGCAAAGAGACATCGATTCACTTCGAGTGCAAGTGAAACATCTCAACCTGCAGTGCTCTCCCTTCCCAGTCCCGCGGATTCCGTTCTTGGGTTCGCCTTGCGAGGTACATCAAGTCCAGATTTGAACCCTCGAGAGAACACCAGAGAGCACTGGCAGTCAACATGAATGCCATCCGCTTCAAACGCTCTGTTGGAGGATCGACCCGCAACGCGCGATGCCGAAGATTCCATTCATTCAGGAAAGTCTGACTTGCTCCGGTCCTTGATTACGATCGATGGCTTGAAAGAGCCTTCAAAAGTTTCTCTTCCAGAGGGAAGTCACTTCTCGGAACTTATGCAAAGCGCTGTTGTCAACTAAGAAAGACGTAATAATTACCTCGGATGGGACCGATTGGCCTCGCCCGGAGCTTATGGCGAGAAGTTTGCATTTTTCGTTGCCGGAGGAGATAAAAATATATACCAGGTTACGATTGCTTCTGCCAACTTGGATCTGCCGCCACAGCAGCCCCCGAAAGAGAATGTTGTAAAAATCTCGGCGTGGCCTTGGCCTGCAGCAGATTGTCTAAAAATTAATCTGCTCTGGACTCTTCGGTTTCAGTCATCGGATTAGTTTATTCCGCGAGCCGTTCCGGCTCGACACAGCCGATTCTCTGACTGAGAGTTCATCTCAAGCTCGGTTTACCTATGACGTTTGTAAACGGAGTCAGATCTGCACTACAAGCGGCAGCTTGAAGGAAAGAGACCCCAGATTAAGCCCGCTTACCTCACAAGGAATCAGACAAGACAAGTTCACTGATCATCCACTTGTGTGATCGTCGATGGACGAAATCATATGATGATGTAAGCATAAGTCTGCCCTGTCAATAATGACCCCATACCATTTGTCGTGAGTCATTCCGGGCCTGAAAAGGCGAGCAGCATCTTTATTTCGAAAGGTAGGCTTGTCTGGTGATTTTCTCGAAAAATGCTCCTCAGTCAGTGTCGAGAATCTTCGCTTCGCTTGCTACCTCAAGAATATAGTGCCGAATAGTTCGACTCCGCACCTACCTGATTGAGGCGTATCCTACTCGCGCTTTCAGCCATGGGGCCATGCATGAGAGAGAGAGGAAGAGAGAGAAGAACGATAAACCTAGACTCTCCCAATATCTCCACTAATTCACCACCGAGCTCTTGTTCCGGAACTCCGTAGATCGGATTCTTCCGCGGTACCTTCAGAAGTGAATGTATATACAAGGAGGGTATGAGATTTCAGACGGTGATCGGATACACCCGGATTCCCGCCGCATACTTAGCCGCGCAATGACGAATCATCCTGTGCAGGATGAAAATGAGCAGGAACGGGGATCATGCTTCATCGAGAGTTTATCCTTATTATAATCTCGACTCAATCAGATCCATGCAGATATCGGCCCATATCCTCCTTACGTAGGCGAAGGATGGTGACGGAAGATTCCTCATCATATGAGTAGTCTGAGATCGGATAAAGGGGATCCCCCACGAGATAGGACCTGAATGTACAAAGACAGTAGTGCATTCCTCCTTGATCGCACCGGAGGAACCCCTCTCTCCCACTGGAACGACTTTCAAATTTCGAGCCTTGCTTGGGATGAAGTGTCCGGGCGGAGTGTACGGGGGGCGGTCCCTCTGGAAGATCGCACGGAGCATCTTCCGTTGGACACGGAGAGAATCACATCCGGGAATTCCATTCGGACCGGAGAACATCGGGAGCTCTCCCTCGCTCATGTTAATTCGCTTCAGGCTTCGGGACCGACCGGAAAGTTGGTTTTTTTCCAGTGCCCGAGAGTTCGCTGCACTTCCCGTGGGCACCGTGAGCGAGGCGGATTTACAGATATATAGATGGATCAGCACGACAGATCCGACAATGAAATCTTCCCTAAGAGATAAATTTACAGGATTTTCTAAAAAATTGAAGTGCTCCTCGCAGCAAGGAACCGAGCTGTGCGTCATTGGCGGAGTGGCGAGCCAACGGAAGACACAACAGAAGAATTCAGCCCAAGTCCGAAAATCTGTGGCGTGAAGAAGGAGAAGTCGACCCACTGGAATTGTATTAATTTCAATCGAGTTCGCACGTAGACCGCTCGATGCTTCCCAAGGCTGCCTCGGTGTGTTTGACAAAAGAAAGAGCAGAGGAAGGACCTGAGACCGAGACATGCTTCCTGTGACGTTGGTGGTGGCGCTGATTCTGTTGACGGGGTGTCTGCTCGAGGTTCCCCGTCGCTCGCCTTCTCGGTATTACGGGCCTCCGAAGATCACCTCAGCGTGCAGCGGTCATTAAAGCGTCCAGCCAGCGAGCTAGGAACCCTAGACAGTCAGCATGAGCGCCAGCAAGAAAGAATCTAATCAGATGTACCTACATGTCTAGATCGAGCAGAAACCAGAGCTGACGGCAGCCGAGGGGGAGGGACTGTGCTCGTTCCGCGCATCGTTCCCCGTTTTCGGAAGTCATGCCGCAAGAGTGAGCAGCTACCGTCCGCGTCAATGAGAAAGAGGTCCGGCACTTTCAATCTCGCTAGAAAATTCAATCTGCCGACTTCTGCAAACGCAGCGGGATCACTCGTCGCTCCCAGAAAGCTTGTAGAGGAGCTCCGATAAAGGGTTGTGAACTCTCTGGAAACTCTCCGTGAGCACAAATGGAGTTGCACAGGAAGAGACTGTCGTTCGCGAGCGAGACAACGACCGAACCCCAGCCCAGTTGGGCTTATTAAAAACATCCGATGCAGCTGGGACGTCGCCACGAGACGGGCATTCGATGCGCTGATCATCCAATCAACGCTTCTATTTTCAATTTTTTATTATCAACCGATGAGTCAACCTGAGAGCTCGGAAAACTGCTGGGAACTCACTTACTCGGAACACCACCGTCTCTCTGCAAGGCTGTCGGAACACAACCGGCTGTTTCTCGTCTGAGGGAGCGTCGCCCGCAAAGCATGAATGACGCGACGTTTCCCTTCCGTGGATCATTATGATTGGCTCGAAAGCAGGAAAATTATAAATTCTGCTGACATGAGATATTTGAGTAAGCAGAAAATGCAGTACTTGTCATCGCGGAGCGATGTCGAACTCGGGACGTTTGAATGTCAAATAGAGAAAAGGAGCGCAGCGACGGGGAGGCGAACACTAGCAGAAAATAAATAGAACTCGCGGATTTTTGCGCTTTGCTTCGT
The DNA here is from genome assembly GCF_000255335.2 of Galendromus occidentalis. Classification (NCBI taxonomy): domain Eukaryota; kingdom Metazoa; phylum Arthropoda; class Arachnida; order Mesostigmata; family Phytoseiidae; genus Galendromus; species Galendromus occidentalis. The sequence goes on from NW_003803826.1 coordinate 157,949, forward strand.
TTCGCGGATTTTTTTTTTATGAATTTCCCACCGATTTCACGCACATGAACTACTGATGTGTGTCGTCGGCGCGCAAACCGATCAAGCGACAAAGCGGACCGGGGTTACTGTCGGCAGCTCTCGAGTGTCGCACTTCTTTGCTCTGCTAAGGGAACTGATACCTAGATGCGAAAATCTAAACTTCCTCCGAAGCCCGCGGTGGCAACGCGGCTAACCGGCCGCCAACAGACGGGCGGGCTTGAACGTCATGTTCCGCCTGGTAAGCGCTTCTCAATGAGAGCTGGCGTTGGAGCAACTTCTGTGAAAACAGACCAAAACGGCACGCATGAGGTGAGCGAGCATCCGCCTGGCCTGGACTTGTTCTTCTTCGTCTTCCTCTTCTTCCTTAGCTGGGCAGAGTTCTCAGCATCGTTACATACAAACTCAATCACACAATGATGATCAGAAGCTGGGAGTTTTCGTTCCTCTAACGAAAACATCTTCAGATTCTCCACTCTCCTCTTCTTACGTACATGGATTCTCTGTATCTTCAGAAGTGACCTTTCCTGATTCCGGAGGTGGCTCATCTCGCCGAATACCCGGCCGCTTTGTCCTCCTTCCTCAGTGTCTTCTGATAAATATACGCTTCGGAACTCCGAACCGGTCTGTGGATGCTCGATCCTTCACGATCCCACTGATAGGAGATCTGCAGAATCTGATGAACTTGTGGAAGTTGTTCGACTGGCCGACGGTCATTCGTTCCCCGAGTTTCTCAAAGGAATTTTGAAGTGCTCGCGTCTCGAACTTGTGCTGAAAGGGAACTTTTCGAGTGCGACTGATTCCGCTGTAGCGAACAGGTCGAAGGTGCCCGATTCCTTCAAACGTGAGTACCTGCGGGATACAAGACGCATGACTTACACACTCGACGGCTCGACTTCGGAAGTCACTAACTCTGGAGACTTGTCGGAGACCCTTCTGAGCGGCCATCTCCGATTCATGATTGGACCAATGTAGGATCATTCTAGAGAATATCTTACTCGGAGGAATTAATGAGGTGACAGTCGATCGGCAATTCTCCGGACGGGAGTTCTCGCGATAAGTGGAGACGGTCTCTGCCACCTGTCAGACCGACCAGACGACCGCCAGATTACATGCCGATCGGCGGTGGGACATTGGAGTCTTTGTGAAAGAAGTCGCGATTTCTAGTGAATGATAGTGTTGAACAGAAGCATCGGGACAAGGAAACAGGTGAATGGAAAGCCAAATATTCTAGGGGTAGTTCTCCGAAATCCTTTGCTATTCCCCACCTTTTACTTAGTTAAAGGCATCGAGTCTTAAGATATTGCAAGAAAGAACCGCAAAATGAGCTCCACATCTGAGAGAGTGCGATATCCGCTTCTAGTGTTCGCGAACGCGATCGTAGGGCATCGTTTGGTAGAAACAGAAACAGTAACCCCTCACGGGGTTCACGCTATCTCAACAGTCCCATGCCTGGTCCCCTATGAACGGAACAGATCCGCGAGTTTCGCAGGGTCTGACTGTTCTATCATCCTGTGATCAATCAATATGAGAGCTCAAGCGGGCCCTGAAGCGTGCTGGTTTGAGATTACCCTGTCATGAGATTGCGTGAAACAGTACTTGAAAATATCGACATGCCGGATAGAGGCGGCACGGCGTTCGTCCGACAGAGTGCTTGGAAACTTTGTAGCGATCCCTCGCGCAAGGAAGAAATCGGAATGGATCGCTGATTCTCCCGACAACTCAGATTCTGGGATCCTAAACATTCCGACCAGAAATTTGGTGGCCTCAGGGTCGGAACTGTGTGACTGCGGGTAATTCTGAAATGCTTTTTTTGCTGGGAGAACTTTTCCTCACAATTTGTCTCTCAGAGACCGGGTGACGAGACATTATTTGTTATTTATTCCACCCTGGGACAGCTGTCATTATAGCTTCGATTATGATGACGTTTGCCGATAGGTGCGCATCGCATGGGCTCCGCCACACTCAGGATCAGCTGAAAATGCAATCTGCGCAGTCTCGCGCTGGTTCCCAGAATTAGTTTGAGTACTGTGAAATTCGTCAGCCGCCTTCATTCTCCATCGGGAGGCATACTTCCCGGGCAGCTTATGAATAATATTGAGGGGGTGGGTGTATGGATTTCGGTTCGACTCAGAAGGTGAAGTGAGTGTACGCGTGACCGGAGAAGTTGACTTTCCGACCTCCTACGGATGTGCAGAAGAAGGATCAAGCTTTTGTTGGGGAGGGGGAGGTTGAGCTGCAACACTACGGATCATCCTGTCGAAGCTCCGTCTGAGTACCCATTACAGGTATCTCATCCAGAGAAGGAGACGAAGGGTTGGGGCTTCTTCACGATCCTTTCTACGTGTTCTCGGTGGATCACCTTTATACGGAATATGGGCCCAGGCCAATGTGTGTCGAGGAATGTTGAGATATCGAGGGTGGAATGAACGGAGACTGTGCGAGGGCCCACTCGAATTCGCGGTAGCCTGCTCAGAGAATGGATACTTTCACCCTGAGGTTTCGTTTCTACGGAAGGTTCAGTCGAAACCGGCTCGGGTGGCGACGACCAACCGAGGATTGACTAAGCCGGGAACGACACGGTCGTGCCCAGCGAACAGGGTCTGAATCATCCTAGCACGGCCTGGGAGCTCCCGCTCTGTGCGAGGCAGAGCATGAGCTCAGGCAGAAGAGACTTGGACAGCTTAGCCCACGAGGAATATGAGAATCCCGAGAACAAGGAAGGTGGAAGGCGTCAACTAGGACTCGCCGTTCATAGGTACGAGGCAGGGTACATCGACACGAGGCTTTGCTGTGACAGCGGATTCACGACCGAAGTTAAGAGGAAGAGATCCAAGGGCTTGAATGGAATCACCGAGACCGCTTTTCCAGAGCTTGATCAAGTTGTCAAGGTCGAAGCCAAGCCTGATCAGAGCTCTCTCCGATCGGGGCCTGACGACGCCGTGAAATTATTTTAGACTCGAAGCTTACCGTGTTGGTAGACACGGACATTGTCGGAGACTTGTTCTCTTTTGGGCCCAACCTTAAAATCGAGCGAGGCCGAGAGACGAGATCCGGAGAACGCTGCAGAAGCGATGGGTTCCTCAGATGCAATGAGGGAAGTATCCAGTGTTCAGGCTTGGAGCGGCAGTTCCGGACGTTGGAAGGAGATGACCGATGCTAACATATTAAGACTGAGAGAGGGAATAGGCGGACTGACGCTGAACGTGACAGGTCGAAAAGTCGACCAGCTCGGGGCCGAGATGGTGTTTCGGAGCAGGCCAGAGTTTGGTGCAGAAGTACACCGAAGCAAGGAGTTCGAAAAAAACAGGACAATGTTTGGAGAGAAAGGATGTCCCGAAAAGCGAGCCTTTAGAAGCGAGGACTGATCGCGGTCGGCAGGTATGAAAGTAGAATAAGTGGGTAGTATGCTACTCGTTTGAGCGACCGCAGAGATGCTACTGACTCGGAAATACCGCGGTGAGTTTCGGAATAACAGACCATACTAAAAGTAACCAGGGCCCCGGGAGTTCCCGGATCATGGGGTTTTGCGTGGTGTGAAATTGCGAGGATCTACGAAAGCGACGGGAGAATGTGTTTGTCCGACGAACAATTCGACGAGAGTTACGACAGCTTCAGGGGAGCTTCGAACTCAGAGGTTCACCTATCGCTAGAGGAAGATTCGTCTACGTTGAAGGAGCTCCTTGGCTGTAGGCAGGGGGAGTCTCCGAGATTGCGCTCTTCTTCAGAGGAGCTCCGAAGTTCTACGCAGGGGGGAATGTTGCGCAGTATCACTACAAATCTTCCCGCTGTCTACAGAGCTATTCTAGTTTTTCATCCAGAGAAGAAGACGTAGGGTACAGATACAATGAGATTCACTCCGCTGCGCCACGTGCTCTCGGTGGGTTTCCTTTCGACACCCATCCTGAAGATTGACCCTGAACCGAGGCAACGGGACGGTGATGATTTTTCTGGACACATTCCCTTTCAAGTCTCACGGAAGGCATGCCATGATATATGTGTTGACATATGTGTTGACACACATTCCCGCCATTCCATAGTCGAGCCTGAGGAACGACAGCAGGAGATTGATCCCAAAGGTCGGGATTCTGCACCGGGGTCCCGATTCGAGCAGAAATTGTGAACCCAGATACCTGTTGTGAATTGATTGATCCAACACCCGAATAGGTGTCTGGCCGGGTGAAAGTATATAATTCAGTACCTTAGTGCTCGGGGCCTGACGAAACTTCGCCCTTTATTTGCCCGTTGCAACCGCTCGGCCTAGGAGTTGATGACGCACTATAAGTCGTTTCCGTCCAGAATTGATACACTGAGTGATTTCCTCACCGCATCCGATCATGTTCGGAGCCGATTTCCGATCTGAGCGTTCCAAAGCTCGAAGGGATTTGAGAAACAGGGGAGAGTCGTAATTTTTCAAGGATCGTGTCCGATTCTGGAAACGGATAAGATAGACGGGCCTGGCGATCCTCGGAGAGATGTTCTCCAGATTTGCATTCAATCAAGTCTCGAACCAGTGTCATTGCAATTCACACACAGCGATATCAATCCCTCATTCGAGCGACTGATATATGAGAGCTGTCACGAGCTCTAATCGCGTCGGACGATGAACCATCGAAGAGAGCCTCAATTAGTCGATCTTTGGCAGCCGGACCTTGAAAAACAACACCACGATATATCTCAGTTGTTTGGCCAGCTGGCGGAAAAATAGCTCTGTTTCGCCTTGACAAATGTCCCGCGAAGTTGAAAAACTTGGATTCGGTCGCGATCGTTGAATGAGGGACAAGTCGACTTTCGGAGAGTTTATTCATAATTTTTTGCTAGAAAGTTCTTGCCGAGAAATATAATAGTCTATCGAGGGTTCAATGAGAAACGATTCTTGGATCCTGAATTTCCCGGAAGCTCAGGAGAGTCAAATCGAGGAAACCTCATTTAGAAGGTATGTATTCAATTCTGAGATGAGGAAATAACCCTGCCATCGGAAGGAAAATCAAGTCCCGAATGCGAGAACCCGATTATGCTCCTTGACGGGTCATTCCATCCTCACTCTATGCGCGGGACGATCGCTAATGATGACCTGAAGAAAATTACATTGAGTCGAAAGGGTGCGAAGTTATCATTCCAAAATAACGAGGAATGCTAATTAGTCGTATAACATAATGGCTCTTGCCGTCGCGCATTCCCACATGCAAACAAATTGTGGCTGGCACTGGAGCCCTCGAGACCGTCCCGATATGTTCCCATATCGCATGCCTCCATTCGGTCTTCGACTCGTTTAGCTCAGAAACTCCGTTTTCGAACGCGGTTCTTTGAAGAGAAATTTCATCGACTATGACGGAGCGAGAAGCGAAGTTTTCTGGGGCTTAAAGTTACTCCGCTTTGAGGCGAAGCTCTTGGGCATGTCCGCGATTCGACGTTCGACTGTCGACCTCCTCGCCTCACCGTTGTCTAGCGGGCGAGTGAGAGAGCGAAAAATTCGGTGTGCCGAAGAAACCCCAAGCGCTTCGGCGAACGTCTCGTGAGAACGCTGCACTTTCCCGAATCTGGGGGAGAATGAACCGCTGACTGAGAGATACGTCGGCACACAGCTGACCATCGAATCAAAGAAAGCAAATTCCTCGTGGGTGGAGGAGAGGTGTCAACTGCTCGCCAACAACAACCACAACAAACCGCACTCGTCCGAATGTGAGATGTTTGTTTTTCAAAGCAAAGTGTCCACTAAGCATTATATCAGTCAGAAGAGAAAATTCTCCGTGATTCTCCGATGATCCCGTTCTTCGGAGTGCTTGACGCGGTCAGTGATCTGTCGGCGGTGTCGGATGGCCGGAGGTGATTTTTCTGCTGGACTCTTCGATTCCCACGGTGATCTGTCAGCGTAAAGGTCGCGTGGAGTAAAGTGATTTCTCCACGGCGGGAGACCGTTCATCCCGTCAATCATTGTCAGTCTGGAGGTACCGGCATCATACGCGTGCTGTAAAGTGACGAGGAAGTTCAAGGAGAGAAAGGAGCTCATTGAGAGGATACGTGTGTCTGAAAGTGCGTGTTAAGGATACTACGGATCCATTGAGAGGAAGCGGTGAGCTCGAAATGATGCCGGAAAATGAGTTTATTTCTCCTCCTGAACCTTCAAATTCGAATCGTATAGATCCATGCTTCTCAGACGGATGGCGAAGTATCGTGAAAGACTCGTGATTCGTGATCAGGGAGGAAAATCGATCCGACAATGCGACTCCGGGGCACCGCTTCTCACAGACTGGCGAAAGTCACCGCCGCGCTTGATCCAGCGCTTTCTCGGTCGGTGGCATTCTACTTGTGTCGATACAAACCCTCGGGAACGTAGTCCAACTCAAGGACCCCATCTAGTCCAATGCCTTATCTGGGGTTCAAGTACGCGGTCGATGTCTTTCATCGGTCCGGTTGCTGGGATCGCATTACCTCCGGGTTCCTAATACTTCTGGGGCTGTCATCGATGGATGACCAAACGTGAGAATGGGATATGTAGTTGTCGGGATGAAGCTCTCAAGATACCTTGGCAGTATTGGTAATAGGATCCGTCGTTGCGACTCCTTCGGAGCCGCCACGGTTTTCGTGGAGCCCCAGCGATAGCTTCGAAGAATTTCGCAATCCCTGAAAGCGGAATATTCTGCCATTGGCCTGGAAACACACCGAATGGACTCGACAGCTGGTGCCGCCGGAATTTTTCCGCGGACTGGACTGAAGTTCCGCGCTGCCTGAAGCTCCTTCAGGTGCCGCTCGACCACCAACTGCTCATGAGAACAGCGGAAACCAGAGCGGTGTGATGCAGTTCGGTCAGCTGGAGTCGAAATGAGGGGGACGCGCTACAAAAATCCGCTTCAGATCATTGCGTGCTCCATGCCTTCGCATCAACTGATCTTTCACTGGGTCCCGAGGTCTCTCGTGTTCGATGTCTTGAAGTCGATATTTCATCACAGACATGCCACGTAGCTCGTAAGCTGAACCGTGGATCGATGCTGCTCGGCATAATTCTGGTTGGGGTAGCGAAACGTGCGATGCTCCGGAGCGGCATGGATTGCGCTGGCGTCCACAAGCTGGGCTTTCGTAAAGGGGAATTATGGATTGAGAAATCGAATACATTTTTCGGTTTTTAATTAGGTATTCCGAAGCTGAATAATCAAACGCTACTCTCATGTTCGGACCGTTACTTACCGAAAGCCGTTCGGATGGAATCGCTCCAGCGTTTGAAGTGTGTCTGAGGAAGACATCAAACACCTGATTCTGTGTTTGATGTTCGCTCAACGGTGTGATTGCCTCGCTTCGGGAGTTATCATAATTATATTGAATATCGCTCACCGTGGAGGTAACGCGACGATGACTTATTCATCGAATTCACGTGATCCGAACGTTATCGGTTTCGCTCAGCTTGACTCTCATGACGTTGCTACCGCGAAGAGCTTCCTGCGTAAGCTCTGGAACATCTCTAGCTTGCGGAGCATTCGTCGACGAAGGAAAAAAAGGTAGCCGCAGGGAACGGCCAACCTCGCTCACTGCGACGATCGACGCTTTCACAATAGTTTTCTTACCCGCTCCATTTTGAGCGTAACTCGAAAAATTATAGCTTCGCTCCCGTGGGATTCGGGGAAGCTCCGCTCGCGACCGAAGTTCCACTTGAATCGTTTTCTCGGTCTTTTTCTCGCGGCGGAGCGGGGATGCAGGCCGAAAAATTGCCCAGAACTCCCTCTGCAGCATCGATCAGAGTTCATGCGGCGCGGCGGCGATAACGACATTGATGGTTTTGGACAAGGGTCGAAGAGAGGCTTTCGGATGCCACGTCTGACCCCTGAGACGCATCGCATTTTTTCTCAAAATCTGAGACCCCAGGGGATAAGAACATCAGCTCATCCACGATAAATTTACTGCCGATGACGGAGCCTGACCGAACGCTAGGTCGCGAGCTTGCGCGCTGCGCGAGACATACCAAGTACTTCACCGAGAAGAGAAGAATCGCGATAAGGCTAAGGACAGTGATGCGCTCCATCGACCCATCGTTCGGAGAGAGCGATGTGATCGTCAGCTGAGCAGAAAGTTGATGAATGAACCTCAAATCGAGTCCTTCCGGTCGGCGGAGTTCCCCAGCCCGAAAAGCTGGGAAGAGCGATTCATTATATACGTATATACGTAAAGGCTTACCAGTCTGGCGTCATTATGGTGATCTGGGATCACTTAAGCTCAGACAGTCCAGAGATGCTTCGATGACGGTTGAGCTCGATCGAAAACAATGTATCCATTCGAAGCCTTCCGGGAAGCTCCTCGTCGTTTCGATCCTTCGGAAGATATCTGAGGCGAGCTCGAGAGGATGTTCCCGCGACCATGCGTCACTCCATTGATTGTTATTATCATTATTATTGTTTTAGGATCATTACCGAAGGCATGCTTCCGACGCGCAGCTCACGCCAGTTTTATTGATCGACAGTCGATGTTTGCTGGCCGTTTCGGAGATTCGAAAATAAACCATCACGGTCATTGACTATCACCTTGTACGTAACCTGCCTGCACTCGGAACGGGCGTCAGGCAGGAGATACGTGGTAAACACTAGCTGTCACTGTCTGGTAACAGCGGGCTTTTGACGTCGCTGTGACACTTGATGGCGTTTCCCGCTCAATGGCACGGTTTCCAAAGCACATAAAATACCCAGAACGTTTCATTCGATCCCGAAGGAGAATTGAAAGCGGAGATTTCCCCCATTCGGCCGGAGTCGCTGCTGAGAATGTTCGGAGCACGTGCGTCCGTCGAGGTCGCATCCGGTGAACGATCAGTACTGGGATGACCTATTTCATCGGATATTTTACTGACAGTCCGCGAAGGGCCAGAGGGGAGCACGACTTTTGGCGCGCATTTCTCTTGACAGCATTCCCAGAAATTGGAAGCCATGTGAACATCGAACGGATCGGAGGATCGAGTCGTGTCTCCGCCAATTGAAATCTGTCTAGAGAGGTGTCCCAATTTTACATCGGAACCCGTTCTGAACAACATGAGTGTCCCAGCAAGGAAGCGGCTGGATAGGCTAGACTGATCCGTTATTGCGTTTTCCGGGCTCGGAATCGGGTTCGACTTGCCTGATCGTTCAGATTATTCCACTCGATTCCGGGGAGTGAGTGTATTCGTCTGGGAAGGTCAACTTGTCGGTTCTCGATAGAGCGGCTCTCCCCGATCTATTGGGATGAATCATTTCGGACGTTCCGGGTCGTTCAGACTTGGAATAGTTCAAGAATTCCAAAATAGTCGACGACTAGAATCCCGTATGTTTACTCAGGCTCTGTTTTACCGCACTGAATGCTTTCGTCAGCAAACCACGAATTCGACCCGGACGATGAAGGAAAAAATCAACATAAATAACGGATACGAGCGGACAACCAAGTGCACGGATAAAGGTGACGACGAAGGTTGAGGATTTGGAGCAAAGGTGGAAATGAAGTCAGTGACCAACCGAACACCTAGCGAGCGAGTGGCCGACCAAGCGAGGAGACCCTAAGCAACAACCAACCATGGTCTAGGCTTCCGTTCCGAAATACGATGTTTGGCCGTAATCAATTTGATTGCGCAAGCTCGTCGGTCGGCGTGGCAACCGTTAGAAATTTACTGGAGACCCAGTGGAATAAGAGCTGAACTGCATGCTATCGGTGAGCGAGGAGCTAGGAAGGTTGCTGCTGCAGCTGACGATTGTTTGACCTTGAGGGGCGTAATAACGTCATCAGCTGCATCAAGACGGTGGGTCGGTGGCCGATCAACCGCCCGACCGTTAGTATGCGGGGCATGTCGTAGCGTAAAGGGGACCGGCAGCGTGCATCGCCATTGAGCAAGAGTTTCTGTTTGCATCGGCTGCAATTCATTACACGACTGATCATCACTCCGATCTTTCCTCCGATCACGGTCCATTCGCTTTTGGCTGACTGATGGAGATCAGCTTGCTTAAGGATCGTTGGGAACGGATGCAGATAACGTTCGCAGAGACGAGAGAGCAAGTGGTATTTGAGGTTCGGAACCTTTCTGTGTAGAGAGACACAGTGCGAATTTCGGATCACAGATTCTACAATCGGAGACTTCGCTTTCTACTGGTCGGAAAATCAAGAAGAAATAGGAAAATAATCAGTTTCTGATTCTTTACGCAAGTAGTTCGTGGAATGAATGATTTTCAAACTTCTCGTTCTGCGAATTTATGGAGCGGAGTCCACGGCGTTGCGAGTCAGCCGTGATCACTCGCAGAAAAGAAAATTGTTCCGTGAGTTTCTCCGTCGCTTGATTGAATTCCGTGTAGAAATGCTGCCGCCGCTTGGCGAGCGGAATTCTCTATTCAACATTCACGCATAACACCCCTTCAGAAAGACAAAACATGTCGTGGTATGTGGTAATCTGGCTACGATAACCACAGTCGTTGCCACGTGCGTTTTTGTTGGTTTTTCCGACCATCTCACTCCCCCCGAAGAGATATCAGAATCGCTGCAAACGTGCGTTTGTCCTGTGTCATTGGAAATTGTCGCGACATGAAGTACACCGATGACTCGCAACAAAGTGGTTAGAGCGCCAGGGTCGCGAAAAATCGCCTAAAACAAAGCCAGCCGCTGCGCTCCCCGTCGCAATGGGCATTCAGAATACTTTCTTGCCGTCTGAGTGAAGCCAGTTCGCTGCGCGTTTCTCCCCGATATTTTTCAAAATCACCCTAAGCTTTGGCTCCTAGCTCCATCTCGTCCCTTGGGCAAGGCTCAGAATATATCTCACCGCAGGTGATATATCCTGCGCGGTTTCTTAATCGAGAAGAGCGACTCCGCTCGGCATCGAAGACCGATTCCTCGTTTTGAGAGTAGCGGGCCAAACGTGATCAGCGCTCCTGAATTTCTGACCTCTCTTAACGGAGATCAGCGGTCGGACGGACCGTTCGGGAAAACCTTCGGACTTCTTCTATTTTCTTTCTCTTTCCTCCGCCGAACGGCGTTCGGAGCAGCTCCTACGGGTGGAGGAACTCTCATCAGCTCCGAACGCGATGCACGGGGTCAAGTGATCCCGAACGTTGGCAAGCGCGGCTTCTCATCTGACAGCGGGACCGTGAAAATGTTTCTATCCGCAATCATCGGTACGACTGGCGCATCGGCCACCGCATAGGCTCGAATGAGCAGGGAATCCAGTTCAGAACAGTTATCCGCTCGGCGACTGTTTGGTATGAGTCGACCGCGGTCCGGACGATCGAATGCGCCGTGATGAACCTCTTTCGGGAAGCTGATTTCGATACGAGATATTCGAACCAGGCAAACCGTCTTCTAATCGAAGTCAGATTGTCGGTTTGCCCGAGGAAAACTTCAATAATTATTTTGTGGATTATTCAGAGAAGTATCCATCACTTTTTCCCGCTCGGGATCGCGGCGACGTTCCGAAGTGATAGAGATTCGAACGTGACAGAAGCTCTCAGTTCATGCCCCAACGTGTATGAAGGACTCGTGTTTCAACTCGACTGTCCTTCGATGAATAGCCCGTCCTCCTCTGGATGCTCCGGGCGCCTTCACTGCGCGACCGATCAGTGCAAGATCTGCGAAAATAATCTGTAGATAATTTCGATGCGGGGTGTGGTTTGAATTCGGAGAAGAATATTAATCATTCTCTAAAAGCGCCAGGCTCCGCGAGCGAGCGCAGAATTTCTTCCCCGATGATATTGGCACACGTCTCGGTAAACTCGGAAAAACCGAGCAGCGCTCTCACTGCCAAAATGTGAGAACAATCGACACTGCTGGGGCTCTCCTGCCTCAGAAGGAATGTATTCATGAATAAGATGCGATGGTTCGTCTGAAGATGTTGTCAGGAAAACATCAGAATGAGCACGACACGAGGCCGATCGGTCGTCTTTGTTGCGGAGAGCCACCGTGGAAACAAGATCTGTACAGCGACGTTTCAAAGAAAGCGCAAATGATACAAGAGCGAAGTGGACAGAAGCTGATAGCCAGGCCATATTCGCTACGACCATCGGCAGCCTTGTCAGCTGCAGCCGAAGGTGATTGGTGCGGACTTCGAATAGCAGGTCTTTTTCTCCGGAGACGACCGCGATCACGCACGCGGGTGTTCATTCGTTCAGTCAAATACTCAAACCTTGCTTCAGCGATCGCGAGCGTCAGCAGCCTCAAGTTAGCGGATATCGTATTCGTGCTCGCGATCGTAACGATAACGTAATATGAATGCGGTGACGTCGGAAAGGACGAGTACCGTGTCAGAACCAGGACGTTAAAGCATCGAAAATAAGCGCGTTTCGATTTTCCTTGAGCGCATAGAGTCCGCCACTCGAGCGAGACTATGAACGAGTCTTCAGAAGAGTTCGCTCATATCTTCCCAATCAGACGAGATCTGAGAGGTCCACTACCAGGTATCTCGCTGCGGCTAGCCGATTCTTTCACCACGCGGTTCGAGGTTCGAGCGTCTCAGAAACCGTCGAACTTCAACGACGAAAGATCAACGCTCGTTACGGTAACCACACAGCGGGTCTCAGGGGTCCTCTCCACGTGGCGGCATCTTTCTTGGAAGGATGCCGCTTGAAAGAAGTCTTCGCCGGGACGCCGCGCCGTCGAACTTGCATCGATGACTAGGGTTGTCGCGTCATTCGAGCCCAATCGCTCTGAGTTCTGCGGTTTTCGCGTCGAGAACCACGATACCTGATACCTAGACGAACGAAGTTCTGAGGGTGAAGAGAGATCTTCTGTTTCGTTTCCGATCGGTTCCAATGTTGATGAAGGAACTGTTTAGTGAATGTCTATCTCGTTCCTTCGAAAAAAAAGTGGTGTTCAATTTCTACGACGGCGGGACTACAGAGCTACTCCCGCAGTCTGCAACAGAATAGCGCCGTCTCGGGAGAAGACGCAACTTGAGAGTGGATCCGAGAGATGCCTTCGCGACATCGGTGCGACGCGATGGCGACGCTGGGGATGTTTTCGATTCCCTCCGCTCCGGCACAGAAGCCGCCGAATTTCCTGCATACGAGACGACATGCAAAATAAGAGTGGATCATATGAGTCAGGTTCCACCAAAGTTTATTCTGCCTCGGAGCGCTGAACGTTCTTACTTCGTCAACGTACCTCTTCGTTCTCCTGATAGAACTTTTTCCTATACCGATTCTCGTTCTTCCTCCGTTTCGTGTTTTCCATCTGGTCCGAACGCTCCTTCGCGCCGGCGCGGGTACAGGCTGCAGCGATTTCTGCTGCACAAATTCAAACATGTAGCGCCGAGGTTGAGCAAGCCTCTGACCGTGTCCGAAGAAAGACCCACGGACATGAATTGACCGGCCATTCGGCGCGGGACTGAATCGCAAAATGTTCTGTTGCGTCGCTAAGTGACGCGCGGACGAGAAAACGGGTCGATTCGTCGGCTGGTGGCTGCTTTTATCTCTTGGATATAGAAAAGGGGGATGCAAGTTCAAACGATTCTCACCTTGAGAATCGGAACCTGGGCTATGAGCTACCGGTCAGAGTGGAGCTCGCACTGAGGTTCTGCCCGTGGTGCCGAACCGTGGGTTCCTAGCCTGCGGATAATGACTGATCATCGTCCCAGTCGCCATCAGGCCGGTGAAGATCTTCAGTGATGCTCCTCCGAAATAGGGGACCCTGAACGGAATCGAGATCTATTCACTAAGCTGCCGTCTGCAATTGGCAAGATATTTCTTGAACTTGCAAGGCCAAGTGGAAAACTTTCTTACAAAATTCCTTCTCGAAGAAGTTCTTTCTATTCTTTCTCGGCTTTCACTATAGATTACGGCTGAATGAGAAGAGCGAGACCCAAACGCCGTCGCGCTTTGAAATCCGATACTTTGGATCATTTCGGTCGGCTGTCGAGTTGATATTTTGAGCCGATTGTTCGACCTTCTCGATTGTATTCCCGGATGGAGGAGCGGAAATTCGGGTTTCAGCTCGGCGGGAGTCTGCCGTGAGTTGAAGTGACTGTTCAGAAAATTTCCCGGAAGCCTGGGCCGAGGATGCGCTCGGACCCTGTTCATCCCCGGAGCCTTCGGTTAGGATGGAGGGTCCTCTGAAAGAAGGTCACTGTGCCAGAACTTTCGGTGATCTATTTCAAAGACCGACGTTCTACAAAAATCAGAGAACCCCAGATAATCTCGAATTTCGCCAGGAAACAGCGCATTGGGGTTTTCCCGCTCAAGGCGAATGCAGATATTCGCGCATTGGACACCAGGATAACAAGGAAAGCTCTATTTGCCGTCCCCGTTCAGCATCTTTGTTGTTGACATGGCCGACCAGCGGACGCCACTTAGTCGATGAGCATTGACGTTGACCAATGAGGGGGTAGGATGAGCGGAGAAGCCGGCATTCGCACGATTGAGCAATAAATTCCTTTATTGGTAGAAAGTTTCCAGAAAGCAGGTCCGCGTCATCGGGGCGTTTAAGTGGCCCTCGGTTGTTTCTCGCGGGAAAATGTGAATCTGGCCGTCCACGTTCGGCGGACACAACAGTCTGACTGCGATATTTTCTTCTGTTTTCGTCCAGATTGTCCGAGCGTGTCCTCGATTGCGGTGCAGGGTACCCATCGGCGAACTCTGCCTCAGAATGCTGAGTTTTCCCGCCTCGATTCCATTCTTATTTCTGGCAGGGAAACGAGCCAAGGACTGACCTCTCTCTCCCTCCTTTTAATTGCGATACGGGAGCTCGCCGAAGCTCGCTTTTTAGGCGCAAATCGATCGGCCTCATTTTTCAAGGGATACTCTGCAGCGATTCGCTGTGATCATCCCCTCCGGCAACGCGATATCCTACTGAGGAAAGAACCAGGGAAAGGATTCTGGAGACATCACTTTTGAGGAATGATTTATAGCGGTTCGTCTTCAGAAGGGAAGTCGAGCCTCGACGCCAGCTTCGAGACTATTGGTAGACATCGATGCCTTCCGATGCGCGACTATCGACCTTTCAAACGAGTAAGCAAGCTATAACGCGTAAATTTCTTTTCTTGCAGAAGGGACATTATTCGAGACCAGAGTCCAAAACTTTGAGGCCCGAAATTCAGCAATGGCGAAAGGCGACAAAGCAAAACGCTCCAGAGCTCGGGTCGTCGGAGCCAACGTCGCCATCGGAGCAGTGAAGGCCCTGAACTACACCTACGATTTGGTCACTTTGCCAGTGTACACTCTAGTGCAACGACCGTGGAGGACGTGGCGATATAAGTGAGTGGCACGAACTTTGGACTAGAATAAGAAGAACTTTAGGTACGGCTTCCTGTTCACTGAAGCTTTTAGACATTCAATGGTTTGGCTCCGAGTCGATCCTCAAGTCACAGCTCACGGCGCCGGCGTGTTTCGCTCTCGATCGATCTCCGATCGAGTCTATCGCGAACCGATGGTAGCGCGGAGCTGAAGTTGAAAGTCCAAGTTGAAATCCATCGATTCGAGATCCGAACGTCAGAAAACGAAGAATTTTCAAGACGAGCCCGGAATAGATTTTTTTTTGCGGGGGAAAACAGAATAAAGCCTTGCGTGACAGAGCTCGGTAGGATTACGCCCTTGAAGAATACAATACTCATTTGCTTTAGAAAAACGTTTCACACACTGCGGCCAATTGTCAGATGCAGGCGTTCGGTGCCGCTACAGAATCCTGCTCAAGGTTCTCACAGACGGCGGTGCGCCCGCACCTCCGTGCCACCTAAGGAGGACGATCCGCGCTGGAGGGAATGGAACAAGTCCCTAAGTGCAGGGGACGGATGGGAATTGGTCGCCTCGGTTGCAGCTCTCATGGATGGATGTCGCAGTGATGTCAGTTTCACTAGACATCTAGAAACGGAAGCCTGAATACGACTGGAGCCTATCATGAGCACTTATTGCTTTCGTGGTAATTTTGCTCGTTGTTGTGCGCAGCTCAGGACGGTCGTCGATTTTTTTTTCACGGAAGATACCTTTGCTCAAAGGAAGTGCTGAGTCAATCTGAGTCCGATGATGCGGTCGAGAGGAAAGGGTCCTATATGATTCATCGACTCCAGAGGGAGCCCATCGGATGAAGGGGGAATTCTTGTTTTGATTTCTCGCCGCCTGTTTTGGACAAACAACATCCGTGAGTTGAGTGATCCCCGCTGAGGCTTCCGCCTACGAGAGGAAACTTGACGGCTGATTCCGATCGGCAAGTGATTCTGGTCTGAATTACCTCACACTTCATCGTAGCGGTTCCTCTAATCTTGATTGAGCTCTGATGTCCGTTAGAATCTCAGGTGAAGGATGGAGAAATCTAGATGAGCAGACCGAAACACTCCCGAACGATTTTCTGTCACGCGTGGGTCTATTCTCAGATCTTCCAGCTGATTCCCGAAATCCTCGATAAATTCCGCCTCGATGCGAGCTCACGACCTTCCGATTCGTGCCATGATACTCAACTCCGTCCGAAGGTTCGAGACATTCGTTTCTCGTTCCCGTTTATGTAAACATCCCCTCCGGAATCGATGCTTCGGAAGAGGCTTCGGTGTAAAATTTGCGCGTTATCAGCCAAGGCAAGGAGTCGATGGCTACATCACTACATCGAAAGAAGGCAGGATCAACCGCAGGCCAACGACCCTTTGCCGATCCGAAAAGATCCAGGAATTTCGGTCGCTCACGCAACCGTTCGAGTTTCGAATTGGGATCGGGAATCGCGTGTCACTCGGTCAAATGTTCATGTAGGATGATGGCAACGGTTGTCGCCGGCTTCCCCAAATCGTTGCGTTTAGGGATCAGATGCCCGGGGGACATTCACCGACGGCTAATGAAACACCACTGTCCGGACTATGCTCGAGAATCATCGGATTTCAAACTGATTTTGAGTTGCCGAGGAATAATCCTTCTTTTCCTTCTTAAGGTTCGTGAAGTTCTCGGAGGTTGACGATGTACCCGGTGCCTCACCCGCCGGCCCGTACACCCGAAGAATAGACCAGATCAACGAAGTCGTGTACCAGGGAATGAAGACCGTCGACCAGCTTATGCGAAAATCCATAAGCCTGTACGGAGACGAGCTCTGCTTCGGCTGGAGGGAATGTTTCGGCGCGGAAGAGGAGGTCCAGCCCGACGGCAAAGTTTTCAAAAAGGTAAGCCAGTCTGGAATTCCGGAGATATTGCGCAGAAAGCCCACCAGTGGGGGATGATGGAAGTCTTCCTTTTTCTCTGCCGTGTCTCGCTCAATTCTGATTTCTGTTTCTTTCGTTCGGTCGCATGGTAATCTCGTTTTTCCGGTTCAGTATGATATCAACAGTAGAGAATGCCCCATTCCAAGGGACAGGGACTCCTCGTTCGCCCGAATTCCAGACGGCGGATTCGCTGGCTTGAGCGCACTCAGCCATCGGCGCGGAAAGAAGTAGAACTCATAAAAACAGAAGTTACACTTTTCTGGCACTCATCGTTCAGAATAAGTTCTGTGCTCGGAAACGCGTTTCCCATCGAGAGGAACAGACGGAGAACAATTACGAATCATGAGACTACCAAACCCAGCCGAGAATTGAAGACTGTTTGCTTGGATACGAGCAGTCGATTCGCCGATGTTCTCAGCTTGACTACTTCCTGTCATTCACCAGAGTTGTCCAAATCAAAATGAGATCCTCCGGAGCTTGGTCTAACCGCTTGACGATTGTTCTCATCAGACCGCCGTGGAACGAATCCTCCAGCAGTTACCTGCAATTGAAAAATTGATTGTTTCGAAGAATCGACTGAAGAGGGAAACGGAAAAGACGTTTTCGCGTCGAAGAGCGCCACTCTGAAAGCTTTCAATAATTGTTTCCAGATCATCCAAGGCGACTACAAATGGATGTCGTACTGCGAGTTCGATCGCAGAATCGATCTCGTCGGTAAAGGTTTGATGTCGCTCGGCGTCCGCCCTCGGCAAAACGTTTGCATCTTGGCTGAAACGAGGATGGAATGGATGCTATCAGCGCAAGCATGTCTTCGAATCAACATTCCCGTCGTGACGCTATATGCCACTCTGGGGGAAGAAGGAATTATTCACGGTAATTTTTCTCGTGTGATATGCGCGATACCTCGAAGCTCTCGAGACTGAAAGCAGATTCAGATGAGAATTTCTTCCTACAAGCCACGACCGGACTAGTTTCGCGAAATATATTCTCGAACGGTCTACTTCTAGAGAGCGATTATTGGAAGAGCTTATCTATCTCGCACAGGTATCAACGAGACGGAGATCACTCACCTCATCACGTCTCAGGAGCTTCTGCCGAAAGTCATCAAATTATTGCCGCAGCTGCCCTCAGTGACGCACGTGATATACATGGAATCTAAACTCGAGAAGGAAAAGCCGGTCTTCCCGAGTGGAGTCCATTTCATCGTTTTCTCTCAGCTGGAAACCCTGGGCGAGAAGGCCGATCAGGAACTGCGAGGTGCGTTTTCCCATAAACTTCATCATAGGCTCCCTTGTGTTGAATCTCGTTGCCCATTGATAATCAGAGAGCTCCTATCGGTGTTCCGGATTATGCGCAATTTCATCTTGCACCTCGGTCTTCATATCAGAATATCTGATGCGGTGTCCTACAGGACAACGGAGGCAGAAATTCAATTTTCTTTGTTTTCTAGGCGAAACCCCCTCACCCGATGACACAGCGATCATCATGTATACGAGTGGCTCAACTGGAACTCCGAAAGGGGTGATGATAACCCAGTCTAACATCGTAGCCACAGCTCGCGGTTTCCAGACCATCATGCCCAGCGTAAGTTCCATCGAATGCTTCGGGGATTTGCGAGTCCAGAATCTCAACATCGTCCGCGGGAAGCGTTCGCGACCACTCGCAAACGTGCCGTATCCGACAAATTTATTTCGGAGCTGAGCTCATCACGTCTCTCATTTTCAGGGAGATCCGGGACATGCCTACATCGCTTATCTGCCCTTGGCGCACATATTCGAATTATGCAGCGAGATCGTGGCGCTCTCCCTCGGTTTGCGAATCGGATTCGCGTCGCCTCTCACCCTCACGGATAAATCGACCGGCGTGAAGGCCGGAGCTAAGGGAGACGCCACCTTACTCAAGCCGACCGCGATGGCCTCGGTGCCCTTGATCCTTGACAGAATCCGGAAGAGCGTCTCTGAGGTCGCCAGATCAAAAGGAGAGTTTGCTCACATGTTCTTCAAGCACGCGGTTTCGTACAAAATGTTCTGGCAGAAACTCGGGTACGACACGCCGATTCTCAACGCAATGGTCTTCAGCAAGATGAGAGCTCTCGTCGGAGGACGCATCAAAGTCATGGCCACCGGATCCGCTCCTCTCCCTGCCGACACCCACGCGTTCATCAAAGCCATCCTGTGCTGTGACGTTGTGCAAGGATACGGTTTGACAGAGACCACAGCCGCAGCCTGTGGGACCGAGCTGACCGACACCCGTTTGGGCTGTGTCGGGGCTCCTCTGACAGGAACAGTACTCCGTCTGGTCGATTGGCCCGAAGGGGGTTATTTCAGTACGGATCGACCCAACCCCCGCGGAGAGATCGTCGTCGGCGGTGCCACCGTCTCCAAAGGCTACTACAAGAACGAACAGCTGACGAGAGAATGCTTCAAGGTGGAAGACGGCACCCGATGGTTCTATACCGGCGACGTCGCCGAGGTCTTCCCCGACGGAACCGTCAAGGTCATTGACCGTAAGAAAGATTTAGTGAAACTGCAATTCGGAGAGTACATCTCGCTCGGCAAAATCGAAGCGCTACTCAAGTCTTGTCCTCTTGTGGAGAACGTGTGCGTATACGGGAGCTCGATGCATACCTACTTGATAGCGCTGGTGGCTCCGAACGAAAAATATCTCGAGCAACTAGCGTCAACTCTCAACAAAGAAAATCTGTCCTTCGAGGAAATGTGCGAAGATCCGGAGATCGTGAACGCTGCCAAGCGGGAGATCCACGAGCACTCGAAGAAATGTCAGCTCCACAAAATGGAGATTCCCACCAAAGTCAAGCTGTGCTCGGAATCGTGGCAGCCGGACACCGGCTTGGTCACGGCGGGTTTCAAGATTAGACGAAAGCAGATCACTAATTACTATCAGAAGCACATCGATGAGATGTATAGCAAGTCTACTTGAGAAGGAAAAAAGGCAGAAGTCCGATATTTCAGAACAATTTGACAGGACCGCGTATTGTTTTGGGGCTTTGACGTTATCAATGTCGGAGCGTCCGACGGGTCCAGCAGTAGTGAAAGTAGTAGTCGTTATAGCTTCCGGATTGTCGGAGTTTCTGAGCGGAAACAAAAAAGTGCAACAAAAAAGGGATCGGAACGAGATCCCCCCGTGCAAGTGTTCTTCTTGAGATCGTCTCGAATTTCCCCAAGTGTTGTTTTATGCATGCACATGAACAATAACTTCAAAGTGAGAATTGCTCAATTAAATAATGAAGATAAATAATAAATATCTGAGGCTTGATTTCAAGTCAGATTCCGGCTTTTGCTCTCGAAGACGTCCTCCGGATAGGACTGACCTTCCTCCGCCAGAAAGCGGTGGCAAGAAGCGCCCAATGAATGCAAGTCAACAAGATTCCGCGTCATGTGGGACGTCAGCAGCGAGAGATTTGAGTAGCAACGCGAGAAGAAATCGTGGGGAGAACCCCCGCCTGTAGCCGCTTAAGTTTTGCGCGACATTCATATCATCGCTCCCGGGAGCGAATTCCTCACCATGTTGTTCGGTGATTCCGAGTTGACCAACTTGCCTTGTCTCGATGATCTCCAGAACTATAATTTCGATTCTTTCCACTCCGTGATTCCCATTGCTGAGCTCCATTCGAATCTCGCGTCGACTTGTTCGGAGCGAAGTCGAGGACGGCCAGTTTCCCCAGACCGTCGCGATGCGTAGTTCCTCCCTCGCTGCTGCCAATTCTCGCAAGTTCACGATACTCGGGCTGACCCTGAATCGCGGCGAAGATCAAGAGAACATTACGAGACAGAGCGGGCGCTTCAAAAGTCAATAGTGAGCTCTGCCCGACGGCGGCCACTCTAATCATCGAGCCCACGACAGAGTTGAGAGCGTGTTATAAAGCGCCCCGGATCGTAAAATGACTATTGAGGGTTTTGGGATTCGGGACGCCGGCACCTACTCCAAAGTTTGTGTCTGCCCGACGCATCCCACTGCGGGTCCCGCGATCTTTCGAACGTCTACAAGACACTCCAAACATGCAGCTGATCTGGAGTTGACTGAAAAGTGGGATCGAACCTCCAGACCCGAGACAAAGCTCCTTTTTGTTCATGCCAGGCGATTCGCGCCCTCCTGGAGGAAAACGACAGGGGAACTTCCGTCATTCACCGGAGCGGATTCGGTGAGTCTGACGAAATAGCAATGAAAAACCTCGATCCTAGTTCTGAGCTGGACTTTTCGGATTCTCTCCGATGTCCGACTAATTTCCTCCGGAACTGCGGAGGAGACCACCGGAAGGAACAATATCTCGTGGAGGAGGAATATCACTATGCATGTAGAGAGAGATATCGAGATCAACGAAACGAAGCCGGTGCACTGAAGTACATATGACCGGACTGTCGGAGGCGAGCGATTCCTTTGCTTTCGTGTAGAAGCCGTCTTCTGAGCGAATCTCACGCGGTAGGGGTCGCCGAATACTGCGATGCGAAAGGAACGAGTTTGCTCATCGATGCTATGATATTCGCTTCTGACGGCCGGACCAGGGGATCTTCTTGTACACGGGACACATAACATCTACGGTACATTCCCACCGGAACCCATAGCTACGTCCCGCCGTGATCCGTTTTCTCTCGACCTGACACGAGGTCGCGAGAAGGGTTCAAATTCCATCACGGATGTGGAGTTGCGCGGCGTCTATCTTGCTCGTGTGCATGTCTTTTTCCTCGGCTCATGACTATGCTACCGCCCTGGGGCACTATAGCGGAGTGCGTCTAATAAGTAAATCAATATATTAGCGGAAGAAAGATAGAATTTTCATAGGGAGCTCAGACAAAAGGACATTTAGGAAAGCTGATCTAGCTTGAACCGAGACCTCCGAGATCACCTCAACTCATCATTTCCCCAGCGAGTGTTCTCCTCACAATGGACGAATGTGTCTTTCAGATTTAGAGGTCAATAGATCGAGATCCCGCGACAAAATGATTTTTTCTTCGATTCCGGCGACGGGGCCTGACTCCCGGCGGAGTTTCATGACGGCTGCCCTACTGACACTCGTCTTGTGCATGTCATCGTCAGGGTTCCGCTCAGCGGGATTTCTGTACATCGGTAAGAAGGGACTGATCACTCAGTCGAGGCGCCAGGAGTGCTCCATGGCATTCCGCGTAGAATCGAAGCTCATGGGCCGAACTTTCTCCGTGAAGGAATTATGGACACGATGAAAGTTTCACGCGGGGAAGCGTCATGGCCTCTGAGTCTGATCGGCGCGGTGACACATCTTTCCGGTGAGACCCTTTTTCCGCATATGTATGTATTTCACGCTACGCAGCAGCGGAGTTGTGCGCCGGAAACAAATTGAATTTTATCGAGCCGTAGAATATTCCTCGCTAAAGAATTGGCAGGGACTTTCTTCCTGGAGCTTTGCAGATAAGAATTTCCTGGTTATTTCAGGTGTGATATCGGGACCTTTGTGTCAGATGTACTCCCCGAGGCCTCTCCTCTTGATCGGGACGCTCATTGCCTCCTCTGGCATGATGTTGTCGTCAATTGCACAGAACGTCTTCCAACTCACGGTCACCATGGGTCTGTCGAACCTCGGCACATGAACCTCTCCGCCTTGAACGAGAGACTTCAGTAGCTTCAAGGAGCGAATTCGGCTCTCGATGAAACATTTTTCAACCCTCAAATTGGCAGGTCTCGTCTATGGACTCGGGAATGGGCTAGTTCTGACTACGACCAATATCTTCATCACTCAACATTTCGTAGAATATCGCGCGATCGCTTTCGGCATCGTATATGGAGGCTCGACCGTGGGTATTCTTATTGTCAATCAGATACCGTATGTTACACTACGGTTCTCCCGGACTCGTATCGACTGCGAGCTCCGAGTAAGCGCTTCGTACGGCGGAATAACATGAGCCCGACTCCCATCAGTTAGCCTCCGTCATATTCCCCACATTGCTCCTGTGGCTGAGCGGATTTTTCGCGTTCAACTACGTGCTCCTCACACTCGGAGGCATACTGCTGAATATGTTCGTTCTCAGTTTGTTGGTTTACGAACCGGAATACATCGTTCAGATGAAGAAGGAAGGTAGGCTTCTCCAAGCTCTGACTATAATATAGTATTCTCGAAACCGACCAAATCGATAACTGTAGCAATCTTTGGATGTCGTCGTTCGGGAAAGTTTGCCGAATTACCTGTCCCGGACATTTAATGGCTTTTGACTCTAATGGGGATCCTCAGCTCCACGCAATGATGGCGAATACCGATCTTTCCAGTCGCTGCCGACAGCACACAGAAGAGGGGAGTAAGTCTCGACATGATAAAGTCCTTGATGACAACAGTTCCTTTCTACGTCTTACTCATTTCGAACATAGCTCTTCAATGGGCCTTCGATGCCTTTATGACTACTCTCGTGGACTTCGCCATGGACAAAGGTGAATTTTAGGACCGACAAGATAGCATGTCGCGGATCTGGGAGATTTCGGTCTCATCTCCTGTCGATGGTCGAGAAGACCCTTCTACGATGCTCCCGAGCTCTGATACGATGACAGCGTGAGAACCTTTGAAGTAGGTATTTGCGATTCTAGGTTGCACTTTGACGCAAGCCGTCGACCTCCTACCGTGGTTCTCCGTCGCTGATTTCATTGGACGGGTTATAATGCCAATCGCCTGCGATCGGGGTCTCATCAAACGGCAAAACTTGATCACGATCTCCTACACCATGTGCGGTGAGAGTCGATCGAGATATTCAACCATAGGCCGCAGGACGAATAGGCAACCTGGATTAGAGAAGGATAATTTGGACGTACCTCATCTATTCCAGGCGTGGGGTTGTCCACTCTGCCGCTTTCTTATGACTACCCCTCGTTGGTGTGCGCGATCCTGTTCATGGGTCTTTTCATGGGTAATGTCGCCCCTTGAAGCGATAATAATAAGAATAGAATCGTTCCAACCGGTGATTGGAGTTCGGAAACTGATTTCGAGGGCACATCTCAATTAAGAGTACTCCTTTTGTTCTTAGGGACCTCCTTGGTGTTGTTCGCTTGTATGGTTGGAGACTTTGTCGGGCTGGAACGACTCCCGATAGCCTTCGCAATCCTCGGTGTTTCTAATGGAATGTTCTTCTTCTTGAAACCCACTTTTTTCGGTGAGATATCTTTGTTGATCGAGGATTGAAAGACATCGATGACAGGGCGACGAGAGTCTCCCGTTCAGCCTTCGATATTTGAAGCGTTGCTTACGATCAATCAATTTCAGGATTTTTCCGGGACAATATAAAATCCTACGATGGAATGTTTTGGTTCTGTTCCTCCCTCGGTTTATTCACCGGCTTCATGTGGATCGGGCTCCTCATCTACCTAAGACGACAGGTGGGCCGAATATTCCTATTCCAATCCGGGGGCTGGATCTCGTTCGGTGGGACTTCGCATGAATTATATCTCAGTCGATGCGAAACCTGTTATGAAATTGAGAGAAAACACCTACACAATGCAGGGCGCGGAAGAGGAAAAGTCTGATGTGGAGCTCAGCACGAGAGAAGCGGCCGCTTACAGCGCAGCCGCAGCTGTGGCACCCTCGACCGCTTTAGAGGCTGTTCGCCGAGGTTCCATGCTCTCCGCTTGTTCCAACATTTCGTCACCCGAAGGACTGTACGTCAAGACTCGCATGTCGGTTGCGGTAGATAACTTGGCGTACGTTGCTGAAGAAACTTTCGAGCAAAGACTTTGAATTGAGAACGGAATAAAATAAATAAACCCGCATTGAAGCGAGTTTCATTCGAATTAAGAAAAGATGGTCATTTAGATTGGGAGTGATTGAGCATCACGTCGAGAACTACAGCAGCCAGACCACCATGTCCAGTGGATTCCGCCCCGAGGAAGAAGGGATCTGGAGAAGGGATCATCTGGGAAGAAACTTGAAACTTCACCTCCCAAAGACCGTTATTGTCCAAGTATTCATTTACATATACATATTAGTTACATGTAATATATTCATGTATGGGCGCGCGGCCGCGGCACAAACGCGATTCATGCTTGGACACTATGAACTAGCGACCGTACTAGCTGGTGATGATGGAGATGGAATCGATGAATTCAAAGGCGTTTGCGGAGCTTCCCACCACAAAAGGTCTCGACTGTGTCTTCGGAAGAGATGGCTTCGTCCATATAAGACTCGATACACAAAATCGCCTGCATTTCCGAGCCATCACTCGCACGATCTCCTCGAAGGTGGTCGAGGCGAGAAAACTCGTTTTGCCGCTGCCTTGAGCTCCATGCTTTGTTAGCTGCTCTTTCAAGGAGAAATCGAATTCGGCGAGGATCGCCAATACCAAGAGGAAATTCCCATTGTGCGACGACTTTAGAAGCTCATTCGAACCCCTCATCGGGAGCCCGCGACTCGTCAACTTCCTCACGACGGCGACCACTCGTTTCTTGACTTCCTTCCAATATCCCACCTCCTGAGCTCGCTCTGATTTGAGCATGACACTCATCATTCATCATGCCCGAGACTTCTCGTCCCGAGCGTTAGCGCGGATTTTTTGCACACCCTTGATCGTTCGTGCTTCTCGAAATGAGCTCTTGCGTTCTTCCAGTCAATGAATCCCCCGCCAGCGAGAGGAATACATGACGAATGTGAGAAAAGGAGACATGGTCCACAGAATACCGTACCAGTGGATTCCGAGTAGATGAGCCACTGTCTATTTTATATCTCTCCATTCGGCAGCTTCGAGCAACGAGCTGAAGGAACGCGCTTGGTCGTGATAGACCCGCTCCTAGTTACTCTCTCCGAGCGAGAGCCGTATACAGAGTTTCTCCTGGATTGCAATGGAGCGACGAGGCGATGAAGTTCCAGGAATCCAGAACGCACCTTGGGAAATCTACGCCTCCCACTTGGCGGGTAAATTCAAATTCCGAGCAGAGAGACGGAGAGCCCTCGATCAGCTGATCGCTAATACCGCTCACCATTCATTCATTGATTGAACAACCGAGGACTGGAACCGGTTCCGACCATCGCATACCGATCTCGGCCGGGGCGAACGCTGTATACAATTTGCGATATCACAAGACTCTACAGACTGAGATTCTGACTCAGGGGCACCGCGATCACCGGCGTTCGCGCGCAGACGAAGTTTTCCTGCAAAACAAAGAGGACGGAACATTCTGAAACCGCAGCGGTTTTCCCCGTCCCTCTTCTCTGGACCGAAAACTCTGGAGTTACATCGTGGCCACTAGTTCGGGGGTAAGCTCAAACTCAGAGCCATCGCCTCGAGAGGCTCATTCGTGAATGACTGTCGCTTCTGTAGGTCATCAATCAAATCGACAAGATATTCCCACCCTTGGATTACCAATGTACCGTCTGTGCTGTTTGGCGCCTCATGACAGCTTTCCGTCTCAGGATCGTCAGGACAAAGGAGAAGAAGTTTCTTCTGTGTGCAGAAAAAATTGCTGCTATGGAGGCTATGGATCAGGGTGCGTCAGAATCGACGACGGAGAGCTCGTGAGTATTGAGCGCTATATTCCATATATACTGTTCGATTGTCTCCAATTTTCCCGCATGAATCTCGCTAACATAACGATCGACGCTCTCCTCAGCCACTGGCCTTCCCGATGGAGTGATATCGAGAAAATCCTTAACCGTACAGGACCTCTGTCCATGCCCGAATTCGAAGAGGGCAAATTGCCGGCGGTTCAGAAAGACTGCAACATTCTCGTCATCGGAGCGGGCGGTCTCGGCTGTGAACTTTTGAAAAATCTGGTGAGCAAACCATCACGGCCATTGCCCCGCCCGTTTTCTTGGAGCTTCCTCGAAGAGCTCGCATTCATCGGTCCGGGCTGCATCCAGATATTCGCGCGGGCGGAAAAAGTTGCTCTAATGGGTTGGCATTTCAGGCCATGATGGGATTCATAAACATATCGGTGATCGACATGGACACCATCGATCTGTCGAACTTGAATCGGCAGTTCCTCTTCAGGGAGAAAGACATCGGCCGACCCAAGGCCCAGGTAATGGAGAGATCGAATTTTCAGTTACCGACTCCCGGGCGATCACGATACTGATTGGGAGTCTATCCCTCCACTAATGCCGCGAAATCGAGACCCTCACGTACATTGGGACCCTTACGTACGCGGGAGTTTCCTCCTCAATTATATTTCCACGAGCAGGTAGCTGCTGAGTTTATCAACAATCGGGTACCCGGAGTGAAAGTCACACCTTACTATGCGAAAATCGAGGATTTCGACGCCGAGTTCTACAAGGAGTTTAGCATCATCGTCTGCGGTTTGGATGCGATAGCGCCTCGCAGGTGGATAAATCGACTCCTATGCTCAATGCTGGAGTACGATGACCACGAGGAACTCGAGCCTGAGACCATCCACCCGCTTGTCGATGGCGGAACTGAAGGATTTAAGGGAAATGCGAGGTAGGGGTTTCAATTATAGAGGTGATCACGATATCTATCTCGTATCGGGCTCACATTCGTATTCGATATGCGGAACGTTTACGAGGAACTTTCATTCCCCCAGAGTCATGGCGCCGGGCATTACCGCGTGCATCGAATGCACACTATCCTTCTATCCACCGGCGGTGAATTTCCCCATGTGCACACTGGCCCAAACACCAAGATTGCCCGAGCATTGCATCGAATACGTCAAGCTAATACAGTGGCCGAAAGACAAACCCTTCGGTGGTACGTCTCCCAGCATTCGATATCATCCTCAGGCGACGAGGCTTGTAACGAATGAGTTCTCGGGCGTCTTTCTTTGACGCGAACGAGTACCGAGGCAACGAGGCTCTTTCAGAGACCGAAATCGACGGCGACAACCCGGAACACATACTCTGGATCCACGAGAAGTCCTTGGAACGAGCAGCACAGTTCGGCATTCACGGGATCACGTACCGTCTGACTCAGGGCGTCGTGAAACGCATCATACCTGCGGTAGCTTCGACCAATGCGGTGATCGCTGCCATCTGCGCCAACGAAGTCTTCAAGATCGCTTACAGGTGATTTTCCTCTCTGATGATCACCTCTCTTCGAAGTATACAGAATGAGAACGGAAGGTTGACGGGAGGTTGAAAGAGAGAGTCTCGCTTCGTTTCTCTAATGTCTCTTCCCGACAGCTGCTACCCGAATTTGAAGACATACGTCATGTTCAACGATACAGCTGGTATCTACACTGACGTATTGGAGCCTGAACGATTAGCGGACTGTATGTCATGCAGTATCAAGCCGCGTATGCTGCGATTCCCGCGATCGGTGAGAGCTCACTATGGTCTGACGTACGGATCGTGAAATCGAGCTCGGGCGCTCATCCTCACCGCTGTTTCCGATTCCAGGCAACGCTGGAGGACGTTCTAGATTTTCTCAAAGAATCACCGCAGTATCAGATGTCGAATCCTGGCGCAACCACGGCGACGCACGAAGGCCAGAAAACCTTGTACATACCCGGCATCAAGTCGCTGGAGGATCAGACGAAGCCGAATCTGAGCAAAACTCTAGAAGGTTGTTGAATATTTTTCGGGTCGAGGCGATACCTCCACCCATGGCGCCGATAATTAATGGACGAATTAACGAACAAACATTTCCAAGAAATATTCCCCGTGGCAGACGAGCTTGAGGTTTCTCTCGAGCTAACGTCTCTTCGATCACATTCCAGAGCTAGGATTCGTCGACGGTCAAGAACTGAATGTGACCGACAAAACATCTCCGACGGGATTCACCTTCAAGATTCGTTACGAATAATCTCAGAAATCCGGTCGCAAGTGAAC
The DNA here is from genome assembly GCF_000255335.2 of Galendromus occidentalis. Taxonomy (NCBI): domain Eukaryota; kingdom Metazoa; phylum Arthropoda; class Arachnida; order Mesostigmata; family Phytoseiidae; genus Galendromus; species Galendromus occidentalis. The sequence goes on from NW_003803826.1 coordinate 186,805, forward strand.
CGCGAACTGAGCTCCGAGTGTTGAATGTTTCTTTCTTTCTCGTCTTTCGCCGCATCACATCCGGACAAAACCCTGTTTGACTCCTTTCGGTATCGAGAGCGAGGAACTGCAGCGAGAAAGCTTGCGAGACAACGAACGTGACAGAACGCAACAGTGAATAAATGATAATTATATGCTTCCAAGACGGAACCGTACATTACAAGTCTCTCATCGATCGCATAAGTCGCCGTTTTCTATGGCCCCGGGTCAGCTCCAACCTGAAGTTTTATTCTCGAAGTTTTTTCTCTGGGATCGCGGATATCCCCGAATCGGACATGGGGTACTACCGGAACGATTATTTGCCGTACCTTCATCTGAGTTAGTCTAGCGAGGCTAAGCATGGAAAAGTCCCGCCATCAGGGCTCGGGACTTGAGACAAGGGAGGAATTCTGACAAGTGCTGACACCGGGAACCCTTAGTCAGTCTTAAAAATCTTAAAATGGATCAAACTCCCGTCAGCTTTCTGGCAGGGTAATACACCGAAACAGCGGAGAGACGATGAGAATGGGGATAAAAGACGATGGGCAATGTTTCGATTCATCGGAAAATGCATGGTTGAAACCCGCTGTTACACGAACAGTTTTGCTCTCGAAGCAGATACGAGATATGAGAAAAAAATATCCAGCTTGTCGCTACGGCCTGGAATCGCGCGGCATTCGGAGCGTCAACAAGATCGCCGGGCCGCTTCACCGCCACCCGGATGTTTCCTTTTGCGGATCGGTATCAAGAGCCGATCTGCGCCTGACAGCAACCTTTTCGCTTCCGGCCGAGCACGCGTCGACATCGTGTGCGGAAAACTTCGCAAAGTTACCCAAAAAAATGGCCAAGCGTACGAAGAAGGTCGGAGTCGTCGGGAAGTATGGTACCCGTTATGGAGCCTCGCTGCGTAAGATGGTCAAGAAAGTGGAAATCACCCAGCACGCCAAGTACACGTGCACTTTCTGTGGCAAGGAGTCGATGAAGCGAACCTGTGTCGGCATTTGGAGTTGTAAATCGTGCAGGAAAACCGTCGCCGGCGGGGCTTACGTCTTCGCAACCACCGCCGCTGCCACCGTGAGGTCATCAGTGCGTCGACTTCGTGAAACCAAGGAGGTCTAAATAAATCTGTGACTCCCTTTGCGAAACAAAGCCGTGTCTTCTTTGTTCGAAGCTTGGAAATGGGTTCATCAACTCCGAAAGTTCTGAATTTTTCAATGATTTGGAGGGGAGCCGTCCTCTTATGTGAGATTGATGATGATCGGCGGTCCCGACGCAATGTCGGAGTGTAGAGTGCGCCTCTGGGCTCAGGTTCGATTTCAGCGATTAAAGGTAGATCTCGGCTGAGCGGGATCCTGATCCGGATGATTGAAGGTTTGGGATCCCGTCCCGTACTTCGGAATCAGTGGGTCATGGGTCACAGTCGGAAGAGAGAACAACGGAATGTAGCGAAAAATAGACGTTGGGATGAGCTTTATTCTTTCAATTGAACTTATGCAGTATATCCGCCGTCTTCAAGGCAACAGAGTGGGTTCACAACACAACGAATGCAAGCTGTCCACTGTGGGTTCTAGGTTTCCAGGTGAGTTCAAGCCGGGTGGGGTTTTGGGAATTCTTGGGTCCCGATAATCGTCGAATCTAATTTTCAGCGAATATTTCCTCCTCCTCCTCCTCCTCCTGATTGACTCCAGCTCACCGCCCAGTGACTAATTATCCACAATGCTTACTGCGACTAGGTGATATAGTATTTCAAAGGCTGAATGATGATGATGATATCTCAAGCATCAAAACCGGTAGATACCCCGCGTTGTTGCCGCTGCTTTGGCAAAAACAAAAGTGTGCACTAGTTTGGCGAGATGCCTCTGCCGTAGAGGAGCATCGAGAGAGAGATACCGACTGCTCCCGAAGCTCGAAGGATTCCTCCGGCTGACCGATAATACTTCCAAAGAACTACGTCCAGAAGTCTAAAAATTTCCGAATGTACCTTGCATAATAGTTTTGGCAGAACTCGATCCGAGCTAGCCTGAAGCTTCCTGACCAAAAATCGGGCGCCGCCGGAGACTTGATACCAGACGCAGCCGACAACCGAACGCTCATTGAATTCGTCCAATCGCCATCAACTTAGACTTTGTGCAAGCAACTCTGGCAGTTTTCGGACCGAACAAAGATCTTTCGATCCCCCACCGAGATCGATAGAGCAATGCTTGGTCTTCCCGCGTTTTGCTTCCTCGATCATTGGAAAGGAGCTGCAGATTTCGAAGATAGGAACGCGTTGATGCAAAATACCAACTGCTTGGCAAGCGCCTCGCTCGTCAGACTGACGGTCCGATTGACCTCACTCTTGCGTCCGGTATCCTTGAGACCGAACACCATCTTGACTTTGCTGCCGTCATGCGACGAGCTGCGATACTGAACAAAACCGTATTTCCATAGGTACTCCTTGCTGGCGATGTCGTAAAGCGCGAACCCCATATTCCAGTCGATGGTCAGCGATGCCGCCTTGCCCTCAAAGTGCACACTGAACGTCCTGCTGCTCAGAGTGATCACGCTGAGGTATGTACAAAGCGCCCACGAACGCTCCAGGGCGGCGCTGACGGTCGCATTGAGCGAGAAGCGAATACAATGATGAGGCGTTTCCAGGACGTAGTGCCGCAACGCGACAGCCATGTCGATACAGTCCGTGTCCGGAAGGAGTGAGCACTGATATGCTTTGTAAACAACTTGACATTCTTCGAACTGAGCAAGACTGACCGGCGCTCGGTCAAACTGAAACACGGAGCCGCCCTTGAACGCGAGGAACAGCGGTAGAGTTCGTTGTCGATTCCAGGGGAAGTAGCATTTCTTACTGATCCAGTCCATCCAGTGAACTTTGTTGGCCTCTTCGAGGTTTTTGTTTAGCCCTTCGATCTGGAAATGATTGGACCCAAGTTTAAGATTAGGACTACGATTGCTCCTACAGTGGGAATGTTGATCAATGTTCCTTATTCCTTCGCCTAATTGAAACTTCACTGACCCCTTGGTCGTTGCATCTCTGTACCGCGGCATGAATGAGTTTGAGCCACATCTCGCGGTTCCCTTTATCAGAGCATTGCACTACGGTCTCATCTTTCGAATTGGACGCCTGTAGCTTGAATGCTCGCTGTTCCTCCATTTCTTGCACGTAGGCGAACGACAGCTCGAGACACTTGCCCTGCTCTTCATCCTGAGAAAAAGAAGACCTTGATGAATGATCCGACTACCGTCCGATGATGATCCGACTGTTGAGCACATTACCGGTCGACTTGGGCTCTCAGGATGCTCCAATACCTTTTTCAGGAGCGCAGCGACTTCCTTGTAGTGTTTCACTGTCAGCACAACCTTGTCACCGCTGCTTCGGAGGAGCTCGGTCGCCTGTTCTCGGCTCAGACCTCTGGTGGGAGTGTCATTGACTTTGAGTATCGCGTCTCCAACGTACAATTTGATAGACGACGAGTCTTGACGTAGAATTTTTGAGATTATAATGGGGAGGTTGTGCTCCCTCCCGCCCTTGATGGCGACTCCGAAGCCACCTTCAGGCTTTCGTGAAAGAGTGATGACACGTTCCTGTAAAAAGTTTGGAAACTCGTCAGACCAATAGGTCGTGGACGGTAGGGGTCGGGGACAAACTCATTCTTTTCTTATATCAGCAGTCCCCGCTCGCTCCCTCCTGGCTGCGAAAGAGGGAGTGCTAGCCTTCTCCTCCTCTACGGTATGATGCTTCTTCCGAAGTATCATAAAGTACTTCGAGAACTCGACGGATACGTTGTGTTCTTTTGACTAGGGAAGCGAATTCCCACCCGAGATTTGGAAGCGTGCCAGACCATCCCATACCTTGTTGGGAACGGAGTATCTATTGGAGTCTCCATTCGGAACGATGAGCAAACTGTGATCACGCAATTCAAGCTGCACATTGAGACGTTTCTTTCCGTTCGCTGAGCAGACGAACATCTTCGTAGGTTTCATTTGAAGGGACACTCGCTCGGTATCAGAAGTGATGGCAGGGGCTCCGAGGAAGCTGCACATTGCGACATGGTCGTGTTCATCTGCAAGCGGGAAGTAACGTTGTTTACGAAATTCACTGCAACGGCGAACAAGGTGTCTCCGATTACCACGAGAACCAGATTGAAACGATAGAGAGGGTCAAGCTCTGTAAGCAGCGAGTCTTCTTCTCCCGCGCGAGCGTCTCTCCTGTCATGTCCTCCTCGCATTCCACTTTTTCTCCCACTCAGAACCCCACATCAGTCATTCTCGAGCTCTGATTGCAACAGAAACTATCTGGAAACTTTCCCCTCGAATGGTGGAAGCTACTCCATACAGGACAGAAAGATGTATTGGTGAATTCGGATCTCACCATCATGAGACCTGAGTTCCCACCGATTGTGAAGGGTTCTCTCGGGGAGACCATTCGATCGCTCGTTCGGCTCGGAACCTGTTTCTGGACGTCAGCCTACCTGTGTGCCGAGGAGCTCTCTGTGCTAGACCGAAGAAGTTCGAGTTCTCCGCCGCTGGGCCTTGCGAAAGGAAATTGACGTGAGCTTTTCCGAAAGCTCACTAGTGGTCTCCATGTTTCGAGCTGAGCCTTGCTTATGTTGCTCCTTTGTTGTTGCTCTTCTTCGTTCTCGTCGTCGTCTCTCTGTGTTTGTGGAGAATCTCGGCTGCAACGCGGGGAGAATGTTTCAACTCTGCTCGTGGGGCATTACGATCCCTCCGCTCGGTGGTGCTCCTGACGGGGAGAACTTCCAGTCCTCCGCATGATCTTCCCGGAGAACGCGCGGGAAGAGCTCACCACAGCGTGAAATTCCGCGAAAACGGAGCTCGTCGGAAGGGTGGGAGAGTGAAACAATGATGCCGATGATCTCTGATATGAATGGAGGTTGAATCCAGGCATAGGCACTTCCTCGTACCCTAAGTCAGAACCCCCCTGACTACTGTCGTTCCGACTTCATCAATCCGAGGAGCTGATGAGAAGAAAACGGTCTGTGCTGCCTCGCAGGAGGGCATCCAATCGGTCACTGGAAACATCCAGCAAATAGGCTCATATCGACCTCTATATCGGGGAAGCGTCGAGGATACCGTCTCATCCCGTGGTTTCCCAAAGTTTGCTTCCTTCCTTCCGCCGCAGATGACCCGCTGTCCGGAGGTCGAAACTGATACACAGATACAGACAATGGGAATTCAAAGCGGAAATGCCATCTAATCCGTGTACGGAGTTCGGAACGGGCCCTCTGTTCCCAGTCAGATAAGAAGTACTCTCTGTCCACCATGTATCGGAATGCACTACCGACCGGCCCCAAGCGGGGAGTACACCATTCGATTTGTGCCTAGCCGTTATGCCCGAATTGAATGGCCTAACGCCTCGGAGGACGTGATGGCCTGGGAGACATCAGGCAGCTCTCAATGTCGTCTCATCCGTCAGATACTCGGGCTTTTGGGAAATATGACACCCGACGTGACCAATTTCTTCGGATCGTTCTTCGGCGCCCTGAAGATCCGGTTCACGAGCAAATTAGAGAGGAATGGGTCATCAGACGGTCCATCCTCCGACTTGAAGGAATAATCTAGATCGCCCACCCATCCTTCCATTCTTCTGGCGAGAATCAAGTTTCACTAATCTCCTTGTTTCTCGTTGACGATAAGGATTTTGATTCTGTATGTTAGAATCCACCAAATATCTAAGCCAGGTATTGCCGAATTTGCGGAAACGTGATCTTTCACCATCTCTCCGATGATAAAATATGACGTTTCTTTATGATGATCGCTATGATTGCTCGAGAGGGAGGGTGCTCGAACGACGGGAGATTGGGTTTCCCCCCGCCTGCGCGTGGGAAGGTATCGGATCTGTGACCGGACCTGCGGCACCAGCCGACGCGATAAGACTCACATCTCCTTCTGCCATTGACCATGAGCCATGAGATAGGCGAGCTGGGATATGAGAGAGGATATGGTACAAGAAGATGAGAGAGTCTTTCGCGCGCGTTTCTGCTCAGAAGACGACGGCGGAGTGATATTTCTGAGTGAGAGGAATCGTAAGGTAGTGGATGCTCGCTCGCCGCTGCTCACGAAGAAATAATGACAAGAGAGTAAATGCGGAATTCGGCTTGTGCGGTAGACGCTCGCATGAGTTTCGCGACGTACTTTTGTACGACTGCATGTATGGTTGAGACAGCGTACAATTTTGCGTCTGTCGGGTCGATGGGGATTGTTCGAAATAGTAACGCGCGGTGAATACCACGAAGACAAATGACAAATCTGTCGACGATGGGAGAGGGGAGAGTCAAGAGAATGATGTCGATGATCTATGCTGTAGAAGAGTTCCTCTCACTGATCGGCCCGCGACGGCTTCGCCTATGAATCTCTCTGATGTGCGCCGAGTGGTTCGAAGTATCTCCTCTGCCCCGGTTCATGAAATGCTGTATGGAATAGTCTCGTTGCTTACGTTCCGCCCCGTCCCAATGTCCCAAGATCTGATTGGATTGGCTCAAGTCGAGTTCGATTTTGAAGCCTTCCGCTCGCGACTATTCCGATCTGGAAGGAGAGATTCCCTGACTTTTACGGTCGATCTTCTCGGCACCGCTCCGAGATGACAGCGGTACAGCCATCCCAATGGAGGGATTGGGGGTTTGATCACCCGGCAATATTCCCGCGAGAGTTCAGTTTCACTCGTCCAGTGCGATCCGGTGTCCTGAGTTTATTTCATTTAGAGCGGTTTTGTGAGCAGTCTGTAACTTCCACCGATATTGAGGTGTCCACCTCTTCGGCTTCCAGTCTCTTCTCGGAAACAGGTGTCTTTGATTTGATTCTCATAGGGCCTTCCCCGGGACTCTCCGGCCTTGGTCGCCGCCTTCTCTTCTCTCCACCCGCTCTTCGATAACTTCGGTGAGTGAGATACGTGCCCAAGAAAGATGGAGGCTGTTGCTCGAGGCATAGTCCACTCGGCATTCTATCCACTCCATCTTTATCCACAGGGTTTCGATTGGAGAAGGAAAGCTGATCTACGAATGGGCTTCCTTCCCTTGTTGACGTTGCATAACTTATCCCCTTAATGGAGACTCCCTGCTCCAACAACTTGCATGAGCAGCTCCGATTGGCGACGTCACATCAGGCGCGGAGCTCGGCGCATCTTCAGGATTGGATTCCCCGTGAGCCGTATCTCCACGAGATCAGACATCACACCGAGTAGAAACCGTTGGCTCTTCAGGGAATCCCTGAAAAATAATAATTGCTTCAAATCACGCCAAGTGGCGGTCGTCGGCTCCTCTGCCGAAACAGTTGGAACCTCCCCCCTCATTTTCTGGCTCTCGGATTCCAGAGATGGATTGCAGTCGGACCCCGATTCACGAACCTCTGGCGAGCATACCCACTTTTGAATTCAGGATCTTTTTTTGATGAACGAATCTGCCTCGACTCTCGTACGAAGATTCGACTCACGGACGACTTCCCTTGTAGAGGAGGCTCGGGTATTTCCTGGGAGTCCTCCGAGAGATTCGCCCGGTGAACTCCTTAACATTGAAGTGTACGAACCCGAGCAACAATACATTACTGGCGAGTTTCCCGGAGCTGCGCCGGGTCAGCGCTCGCGAAGCCCGGCGGTCTTAGATGGCCACCATTCGCTTACTGACTTCAACCATATATGACTTATGAATCGTAGGCGTCTGGTCCTCGAACAATGTATTGACGAAATGTCTACTCCAAATGCTCAAGGCGTCGTCTTCCGCTTGAGATTTCGTCGCCTGGCGTCGCCTGGTCGCCTGGTCGATGTTATACTCATCGCAATGCCCCAGAGTTTCCAATCAAACCATGAATTTTGAAATCAAAGGGGAGTGATAGCCCGACTGCGCTAAAACGGCGACAAAGATCATGGAAATCATTGTCTCCCAGTCCCTCAGACAGACACACTGTATCTTCACGCAGGTTGTGGGTACTGGGCTTTCTGTTCATCTCGCGGTCTCATGACATCTTTTGTTTCTCAACAGAATAACATACATACAGTTGTACGCTGTCTCAGTCATGTCTGCGGCATTGAGAAATAAGGCGGCCAATCAGGCGAGCATACAAGCCGATTTCACGCCTTCAAGGCGGAGGGCTTCTCGTCGGCGCGCGTGTGGCCCCGCAAGAGGATGATACGTACAGAACAGAGAGGAAAAATGGAAGAGAGTACCTGGGGCGAGGGAGATAGTCGGTTTTCGAAACTCCAATGGCGCCAAAGGGGACGGTTCGCGATAAACATATTCTCGCGTCACGGATCAATCCACGGAAAGGGTACAACTCGTCGGGTCTCCGAGACCCGCGAAGGCTGCGAAATTCCAAAGGCGGGAGATTTTCTTCTTGGGATCATTCTGCGAAACATTCCGATGAGGGGGATTCTTCATTCCCCGTTCCCAAATCTCGCTTCAGGCTTGCGAGATTGGTCATTTGTCTATGATAGTGGCGGTACCAGCATCACGCTAACCAAGCTCCAGCTTCGTCGACCCATGAACTCATTAAGGGTCTCCATGGGTCTCGGTGAAATTCATTGTGCCATCAGCGGAGCATTGAGAGAGCTGGACAAATCGATACGAGTTTCCGGTGTACTTTGTGGAAGTCATCGTCTAGGGTCTAGACTCTGAGGGAGGGTGACACCGGATCCCGATAGAATTCTCAGAACAGCGGAAGAATTCAAAGGCCATGTTCATCGTGGGGACCTCATAGATAATCCCCGATCGGAGGGAGGGACCTCCTTCGATTCTGGAATTCTTTTCGAGTAGGTTGATTGGAACGAAGTTTAAGCATAGTCCTCTAATTGAGACTAGAGGTCCTCCCAACTTCCGCGAACGATGCGTAGGCTCGGATTATGGGTTGGGAGGGCAAGCATTGTTTCGCACGGGGATGACCCCACTTTGAGGATCTCTTGATCTCTGCAATGCGGGCGCTCCGCGCTTAGAGGGAGAGTTGCTGTCGTGCGCCTCTGGCTACGCCGCGCCGCAGCCGCCATGTGGCCGATGGCCAGGGACAGAGGACTGTGGGGGAATCGAGCTCCAAGATTCAATTCGCTATTTCCTCGAGGGAAAGACTCTCTGTGACGGCGCCATCGATCGCTCCATCTTTGAACGAGACAGCGAATAAATTCAGTTCGGTTCTGCTTTTTCTTCAGAAAAGTCCGTATTGCGTAAAGGTGTGAGTCCGATCCCACGACGCGACGCACCGATTCAAATGAATGCAAGTCGGTGAAGGGACGAGCGACTAGGCTTACACCATGATTCCGCCCCTGAGCAATTCCGCCGCAAAAAGAGGAAGCACTCTGCGAGCTCGGCAGAGCTCAGGCAGGATTGAGCTTCCTCGACTGCGCAGCTTCGCTTACGAAAGCTCTAAAAAATTATCACCCGGAATACACGTCGGCTTCCATCTGCATACAATGTCTCTCGACTCCCGACACAGCATGTTTGTGCCTACCTGAGTCTCTATAATATTATGATTATCCTGCTATCCCCTCCTGACGGGTGCGAGGTGCCCTCACGGCTGTCAGCATTATAATTGAAATTATTACAGCAGGCGATTCGGGTGACTTGGTTGACGTTTGCACCTCCGCGTACCGCGAGGAAGAGGAATTGTCACGAAAAGTTTCCTCTGGAGCTTCTACTTCTCAGCGATACCGGCCAGGACCAATAGAAAGCGGAACTTCCTAGCGTCTCGGCAATCCGATCCAGATGCGGGTGTAGAATTTCGGAGGTATCAGAGATCAGAGTAGCATCAGAGACAACCCTGCGCTCAGGAAGATCTGTGCTCCGCTCCGGCAGGAGGATTTCCGAAGTGACCGAAGACTCGACGACTCATTGACTACATTCGCGTCAAGCGGAAGCGCGGTTCTTCCTCCCGCCCTCAGAAATCCTCCATCACCTGCCCACAAGGGAGGGTCGTGATCGATGTCTCGCTATCAGATCTCGCAATCGGAGACCGGAGAAGCTCCAGCGAAGCTGATGCATATGAAAATGATAAACTCCTTCCAGCTGGATCACATTGCGAATTTACAATGGTACAATTCAGAATAGAATCGAACGACAAAACAGGAAACTCCCGCACAACGAACGGTTGGCTTGCTTTCGCATAGTTCTGGACGTAGTTTATCCAGGAGAGGGTTGACAATCAGAATTTCCCCAGACTACTTGGTGCTGAGTTGCGTTTCTACTTTGCTGGTAGCAGCCGACCTTGTAATTTCACGCCGGTCATTCAGTCTTCAGCGGAATCGTCAACTTTTCGAAATGAAACGGCTTCCTCCTGCATCCCGCCTCATGGAAGTATCTCAAGGATGGGGCAGACGCGAAGTCTTTTTCTGTTTATTTTTTCCCGATCCTACCTTCACTCTTGACGAGTTCGGCATTCGGCTCAGTGATACCCATCAGGCGAAGATCTGCAAGCAAAACTTCGCACATGAGTGCTTGCTTCTAATTTCAAGGGATATCACACGGGAAATTGCTGCGATCATACACCCGCAAACATCAGATCCCTCGAGAAGCCCTCGACAGGGAATCTCATGCGGAGAATTCGGCTTGTTAGAGAAAGTCGGGATCATTCGCCGCTTGGAGAATTTTCCCTGAGCAGACTGAATGGAGAGGCGCTGGCATCCGAAAAAGCCGCGTGGCTATCCGACAAGCGAAACGCTATGATGTATACATAGGCGATTCCTCGAATTCACGTTCAGGGAGGCAAGGGCTCCGGAGCCATGGCACGCTTCCATGCTCCAGCATTGCGGACGAATAAAAAAAAAGGAAACATGGAAGGGGTGGGGATGAGCTCAGCCCTCATACAAATCCCACACGTCCTCAAATCGATGTGCTCAGGGTGGAGATGGTTGACCCGTTCAGGACGCATTCTGGATTGGGGATCGCGGAATCCGGGACGCATCTCCGTCCGCTTTTATACATAAGGGATACATACGCATGAAGCTCGACCACCTCAGGCGGAAACTCATGCGATTGTTCATTGTTCGCGCGCGAATTTCTTTCTCGAATTCAGAGTGCTATCAGCTGCGGCCGCCAATACCCAATAGCAGTCGTAGTCGCCGCCTCTCCTCTCTTCGGGATCTTGTTGGCGGCGCGCATCACCGACCGCTCAGAGAATTCAGCTGCTGCGACCGCTTCACATTTCCCGAACAAGAGAAAGAGGGTTTTGTGTTGTTGGGTACAGTCGGTCCGTCGGTCCGGCGATCTGTTCTGTTGAACGAGAGCTGCTGATGGTGGTGGTGCAGACTGCTGCTCTTGCTTTGGTTGTGGTGGTGCTGTATTTGTTGCTGATGCTGCTGATGTTTGAAGCACTAGTGCTGTATACGGTGTTTTGTTGTGGAGGCTGCTTGTCGAAGTACGCGTTTCCTCCTCATGCTGTGGTGGACTGTGCGTGTTGTGCCGTAATTGTGCTTCTGACGACAGAGGTAAAACCGATGTCTGTGAAATGACTTAAGGGATAGATCTCTACAAACAGGGCTATCCGCCCGGATCGCTCGGAGTCGACTTTATCAGTGATAAGGAGTGTTATCTCCTTGAGGGAGGCAGAAGCGGGACAGCAGAGGCTTCGAGACCATGCGCCGATTCGAACACTTGGTTCCAGCTGAGCGGAATCAAGCTCGATCGGTGTGCTAAAGCGACGCATTTAGGATTATAGCTCGAGAACGCATTCGACGAGAATATATGAATTCTCCTTATCGGCTCCGATCCTCGTGTTCTCGCATCGAAACCGCCGCTCGGGTCTCGTAATTATGGTCCGCCATAGTTTCTGTGTGTAGTTCTCTTCTCAGAAGCAAACGCGGAGTTTCTCGGTAAGTGTGAATCATGAGATTTACTCGCTATGTCAAGTATCCTTCGAGCTGTACCGAGTTCCGACCCTCAGTAGAATCGACTTCAGGCTACAACGGATGCTCCCCTTCTCCCAAAAGTTGAAAATCTGATCATCGCTGGTGACATGCCAACGATGGGAGCTTATCTGTTGGAATGTCCCGTTCCCATCAGAGATATTCGATCGTTGGGATCAGCTCCGGCACTCCTAAATCCTGGAATACAACGACAGAGAATCTCGAGTCTTCGCGTAGCTCATTCGCATCATGTAGGTACATTCCATGGCCGGTAGAAGCAGACTAGAGTGACATTATCGGGGCGGAACGTCACGTTAGCCGTGGAGGGAACGTCTTCTGTGACTTCCGAATATGTCACGCTTTCTTCCTCGAGGGAAATTCCAGGCTCGCTGATTGACAGTACCGCCGTTTCCGGTACTTTGAAGGATCGGCTAGCGCAAAGATCGACGTTTGAGAGAGGTGAAGATTTTGCGAACCTCGGCGCTTCTGGGATTCGGTTGAGCATAGAGCTCGCTCGGTTGTGAGGGTCCGTGTCTATTCGTTCGCTCACCTGGATCCAGGCACGGCGATCGTGTAGCAGAAAGGTGCGAGTGCGGAGACCTTCCTGCTTGTTGTGACCGGGCATGAAGACACGTGCTCCTAGATATCAGAACTCTCTGAGGTGGCGGTGATCACGCGGTGCGAGTGTACCTACTCCCGGAATCCCACATTCACGCGAAAACGGGAGGGAGCGGGGAATTCCGGGGCTAGATCGAGACATGGATCAATGCTCTGACAGCGAACGATTCGAAGGCCATCTACGGAAAACACATGGGTTCACACGAATAACTTTCTTAATACTATAATCAACAGCCTGCGATTGAGGAACCCGAGACGGAGTATCAGAACGCGAACGATTCAGACGTAAGATGACGCTATGCGCGTAACCTGCATGCATCGAGTGAGGAGTCCGAGGCAGGAGGCTGCCGTTTCATAGCGAGGGATGCCGTGCCATCAGCACATATACACCTTGAATCGACCGTAGGATCCGATATCGAGCCCGATCGAGAAAAGTCCCGGATAACTCTCGATAGGCATAAAGGTCCTCTCTCGCAGTCTCGTCGTCCAGAATTCGTGCAGAGAAGAGACCTGCCAACGTGGGAAGTGGACACTCGACCCTCGGCACTAAGATGTTGAAGGGGGCGGCTGAAATCCACAGTTTCAACCCCGGTTGGCAGTTCCGACTGTATTGTATTCCGATACGATTCACGGAAGCGGGGTCATCGAAATGCTCATGTTCCCTCATGGGAAGCTCTGGATACCGTGTGCTCTTGGTCGCGTCTTCAATCCGTTTCGGATCAGCTGTGAATGAACTCCATGGCGTTTCTGATGCCGGAGGAAGAGACATCCGCGCATGTTCGAGAATCCACGAGAGAGGTCATTCAGTGAAAGACGCCGTTTCCGAAACAACTCCTTATGTGGAAGAGGCCTCACTTCGGCTCTTATCTCACTGCTAACCAGATCCTGAAATCGAAGTGATCTCGCAGAGTTCAGATTCTTCGATTTTCGGATTCAGCATCTCGCGACCTCCTCGCCTCGAGGAATCCCAAGTGCGCACTCCGCTCCTGACAATGAGCAGTGCTCTGCCACCCGCCGTGCTGAGAGACTCGAGAACGCCCTTGGAGGGCAGTTCGAATCCAAATTCGATCCGGATGCCAACCGTGATTGGCGCAGATCTTCGATAGAAATATGCGTCGCCGATGTTGGTTACCGGAAAACCGCACGAAATTGTCCGACAGTCCTCGGCAGCAGCTGAGGGGAATGATCCGGGACCATAGAAATCTATTATTCGATTTTCCCGACTTTCAATCGATTGAGAACATAACGTGAAAATTCTCATATCGGAGAGCCGAAATTCTGGCTCTTCGAAAGCTCAAGACGTAAATATCGTGGGTTTGAAGTACCACGCAAGAGCTTTGATTGACAATCTTCCGAGTGGAAGCGTTCGCTCGATTTATCTTCGGTGTTTAATTAAGCGGACGAAGGATACTGATTGAAAAGTTCGATCTGGTACGCTGGGTCGTTCGTTACGGTTGCAGAAGCTATCAAGAGCTATTCGATTGATCTGCAAAGGTGTTGCTTTTACTGCATTTCATGATGGAGCGATCCGCTCTCTCCCATCTCAGCCGAGCGAGTTTTCGTTTCTGACTTGATTCGGGAGTCCTCTATTCGCTTCCCGGACGTCGATCTTGTGTATCTTGCTTACGCTCAGGTCGCGATTTCGGATGGAAGCTACGGCAGCCTCATCCTGAATTCTCGATGCTTCGAACCTTTCCGATTCGGATCAGCCGCGGAAACTGTTCAAGACCTGCGTGTCGAGGCTCAGCTTGGAAATGAAGCAAAAAAAAACAACCAGAGAACTCTCTGACCGTCCGACTGAGCTACGGAGAAAACCGATGACACTTTACAATGATTCCGGCATCCGTTTCTGGATGACTCTGATCCGTCGGCGGATGGTTTTTCCGGAGTACAGCGAGGAACAGGGAAGAAGGCAGGGAAAAGGAATAGCAGACTTTGTGTTCATCGTCGATGATTGTTCTGTTCTTATCGCGATGTTCGGAACCTTGGCGGCGGCATACTACTAGCAGCAAGAACAGACTTTATTTTCTCTCGAACGACGAAACGGCGCGGCACTAGTGTATAATTTGCTTGTGAAGTAGACGCGATATGCTTAGACGTCGCTGATGATGTCGACGACGCCGATGATGATGTCCTTGTCAAAGTCAAAAATGTTCGCTTCCATCCATCTGTCCGTCAGCTTGCTTGCTTGCTTGCTTGGTTTGTTCATTCAATGAAGAAATGATGGACAAGCGAACGGTAGAGGGGATAAGCGTCCGCGATGAGTGGAAAGGTTTCTGTGCGCCGATAACAACAGAATCCAGAAAAAGAATCGTTTGCACTCACGGCAACACCAACGTCGGTAAGCCCCTCATATAACCAGGCTCGGCCTTCCGTTGTTCTTCGTTTTCGTCATCCGACTCCGAGCGATGAGGTTCGTTTTCTCTCGGGTCGAACCACGAACGGAACACATGTACGAGAAATGTACGCCGAACGACACGACGCTTCAAGAGTCGTTCAATGTATCGATCCGCAGTGCATTCAATCTCCAGCAAGATTTTATCCCTCCGCAATCGAAACGAAGACGATATTCTTCCCGAGGACCTCGAGCTCGTCAGGCCTTAGCTGAAGATTTTCCAAGTTGAGGGAGAGCTCCTCGAAGCTCTGAGGAAAGTTCGCTCCGAATCTACGTTCTCGTCCCGAAGAAAAATCGGAAACCTTCCGAATTTCGTTGCAGACCTTCCCGATTCAGATCGACAGCCCCCCTTGAAAATTCTGAAAATGGGAATTCCGATGCTCGAACGGGACTTTGAACTCGGGTCGCAAGGCCTCCGATCTTCGAAATGCCGATAGCGCTTGATTTTGATGATCCCCGATTCTCATCAAAAACCCTCCGGGTTCAGGGGACTCACCGACTCATACCCTTGTGAGCCTTCCGCCCCCCCCGATTATTCATTAGCTGAGAGATGACAGTCTGTAAAATTCAAGTCGGAATCGTCTCCGAGCAGAGCTATCATGAGCGAATTGGTGCTGAACTTCGTGCTCACGGTACCTGCTCACCAAAATGTGGAGTGGTTCTTCATGAAAACGCAGGCAAGCAGGCAGGCGGGCGGGCGGGTAGGCAGACAAGAAGGCGATCCAGCGGTCGTGAGGGCTCTGAGAAAAAAAGAAAGCTTCCGATGGATGGGGCCTTCGAGTCGGACCGCTCCGACAACATACAGTAAGAAATTCGGTTGCTCGGCTGACGAAGCTGACGGACTGAAAACCCCAACGACGAGTAACGCCTTCGTCTTCTTCGTCTTCTTCTTCTTTTTCACGGCTGAGACCAGCACAACGATAAGGAGGAAAATTGAACGCAGCCAGTCAGTCAGATTTCGTTTCGTTGAAACGATTTCGCTCGTTCCTGCGGAGGATTTTTTTGTTCGATGTTTTCGTCGCCCGGTGTCTTGTGACCCTGATAAATAATTCGATTCGTCTTCGAGTCTGAGGGTTTGACGATTGCCGATTTATACGTGTCTGCGTGTGTGTGTATTGAGGGCGTGTCGTCGCCACAAAAGTCCGATGTGTTCAGCTTCGCTATGCTTTCTTGATTCCAGCGGTGTCGCAGCTTCTAGTAATTCATGCATCGCTTTGCATCCGTGATCACACAGATGATGGCGGTGTTGATCGAATTCGGTTTTGGCAAGAGTGGTATTCGGATTCCGCCGGGAAAATACCCCGAAATCGGATGGCGCTTCCATTCGAAGTTGAGGCAGGAAAGTGCGATATCCGTGGAGCAATTCGTGCCTCAGACCACACGACATTAATGCGAATTCTGAACCACATTCACCCAGGATCTTGAGAAAAAGTCTCTCCTTCGCGGAGTCGTTTACTCCCTGGTGAGAGCAGGAGAGAATCCTGATTGTGCAAGGAGTTCTCCGGCGGCTCTTTCACACGATCCCGGAATCGTTGACTCGGAGCACCCATACGATTTCCTGCTCTTCCTCGCCCCGCTGAAATACGTCATCTATGAGGTTCGCCTTCCATATGGATACGTTCGTCATCGGGCAATAAGGTACAGCAGGTAGTTTTACAGAGTCTCCGTCGATCCGAAGTTCACATCTCGAGCGTGAACGCGTGCTCCGGGAACTCCGCGATTCCGCCCAGAAACCCGTCGCACATTAGGCTGCCAAACCTACGGCTCCTGTCTGCGACGCCTCCGGAAGCCAGCGAGGCTCTGATAAATCGAGCCGCTTCACTTTCATCGATGTTCACGCCTGATAACCAGAGAGATCAATTCCTTAATCCATGTTCTCACTTGTTTCTGGACCTTATCAGCTTAACGAGCAGTCGATAAAATCACGACGAGATTCGGCCGTCGCCACTGGATCCTTATCGGAGTCCCATAAAAAAACGTAGACCCGACGAGAGAGCAATTAAGTTGTGCAGAGAGAATTTTGATCGACCCATCCATCGGTGGAATAGTCCCCGCAATCGATGCCTGTTCCGATTCCTTTCGAATTGAAATTCGAAAATTTCCGCTAGGTGTGACCGAGCTGACTTTTCTCTTCACACTGACATCGACGGCAGCGGCCGCGAGAGCGATCATAGTCGCGACGGCGACGGAACAACACGCTGGTAGACGAACGCAGTTACCAACCACACCCAGAGTTGCTTGCTAGACGAGCTGGCCAGCTCTCGCTGGGCCTCTTATCACAACAGCACCACAAACGAAACACCGATCGATACACACAAACTCTCTCTCGATGAGTCCCTCGCTCGCTCTTCCACGTATTCTCGCGCCGAGACGCGGCGCTCGCGCGAACGATGTTTGACGTTCTCCATTCTATTCTTCGATTCGCTTGTTCATCAAGGAATCAGGCGTGTACTAAGCTCCTTCAGTGACGAAGACTGATACAATGAGACCGGATTCTCATTTCTGGTCGCGATCACTCATCGGCATTATTAGTCAGATCGTCATCACAAGACCTCATCGTTAGCCGATGGAGCGGACTGGGAGCGCTCCGTCTCCCGTCTTCAGGGCTACTGCGCCTGCGGAAGATACAGACGCGTTGCAAGATCAAAGATAATTTTGGGTTTAGAAAATTTTTCGTGCAGTATCGGACGGCCGACGAGAGTACGAAGATCCCCGAAGTCCGCGGATGGCTCTCTAGCGTTCAGCGAGAAAATGACGAACTCTCGGCATCCCGTCCTGCGTTACGTTCCGCCGCTCATCTGAATTTCGACTTCCCGGCCCATCCTCCCTCACGAGTTCACCGGCCCACCCATTAGGTCGCTTCAATTGAGAGCCGACGCCTGATCTCACCCCGATCGGGAGAACCCCCCAATGCCTCAAGCGACTCCCCGACCGGTCTATGATGGTGAATTCCGCAGATATGGTCGCGCGGTCGATAGAAGATCGCGGCTCGGAATCATCTGGTTTTCAATTAAAAATCGCTCAAGGGTGCTGTTGATTCGCTCCAGCTGTTGACTGACGTTTCAATCTGTGCTGGACCCTATAACTCATAGCGAAGACTCGTGATTGCTTAACTGACCATCCCTTCTCGGGCTATACGTGTTTTTTCATTCAGGCTTCATTAATCAAAACTCACATGAGACGACCATGTCGTCGTCCACGCCGTCTGTCTGATGGCTCCACGGCAATTTTATATCGGTTCGTGGGTCGGCGGTTGTCGGCAATCTGAAAACGCTGATCAGTTCGCGTATGAGGTTGTGGCTTCATGGCGCTGCTCTCCTAATGAGAGGCCGGAATTGATTTCAGAGCACGAGAAGCTGCTCTAGTCGAGACAATGTCAATCGAGGATGTCTCCGCCGATCTTTCCGAATAATTTACCGAAGATATGATGCCGCGAGTTTACCTTTCCCAAAGCCGGTGATGATGACGCTCACCGATCCTACTAGGGAACGACTTTTTCCTCTTGTCGGTGAGTCATATAGCGCTCATGAACTGTTTTGCATACTCGACAATGGAGCGATCAGCGTTCGAAGCTCTAAAAACTAAATTCTCTTCGTGAATTCCTCAACGATAGCTCAAGTCTCCCCCCAAGCCACCGATCACATCCATCATGATCCGCGATACCAGCGGAATTGCTCATTTGATGTATCAAATGCTCCATCCTATCGCACGATAAGGATTCAAGGTCAAATTTATTGTGGAAGAAGTACAAGCGAGAATTCTGTTACAAGCGACGAAAACTGAAGAAGAAGGTCGTTTCTTGAAGTGTTTCCAAAATATAGTTCGGACCGTGGACGACGGCTTGTTTGATGGATGAGCGAGGGCCAAAGACGTCACAGCGTGTGATACGATGACTTGGAGTTCCGCTGAACGCTTCATAGGGGCGAATGTTATTCAATTACCATCCGATCACAGTATCTTCGGATTTCCGTTTTACAATCGTTGTGCGAAGCAAATCCGGTGGTGAGGGGCCGAATTCGAGCGCCGCTCGAAGCTTCGTGGATGCGTTAGGATCATGATGCTGGAAAGATTCCTTGGCGAAGCCTGATATGGAAAATGGAAAGCGTACATACATATGTTCTGATTCGGCGCGAATAACACGTTCAGGCCGACGTCTCAAGCTCGAATTCAGTCGAATCCCCCATTCATCTTTCAAGGAGCAATGCCAACCGCGGAATACGTCTTTTTCATCACGGCTACGTGGGTGATGCGTGGGCGTAGCACAGAAATTTGAACTTTGCTGACTGAGGAGCGAGCATACATATGTCAGAATATTGGGAAGAGCGAATTCAAGAGCCGCTGCGATGCTTTTCTTTGGGTTTCGAATCGGCAAGCGTAGCGATGAGCCAACGATAGGAAATTATTCTGTGGAGACGTTTCCTTCACTTTGGGATCCGCAAAACGCAAATCTGAGTGCGCTGGTCATGCGGCGTTATCCTCCTGATTTCCTCCGATGCGAATCTATAGTTGTTTGCGCTCCTTCGGTGATCCATTCAATCGCCGATGATGCCATTAGCGTGTGTGAATGGCAAGGACTTCGCTGAAGATACCGCTTCATTACTTTTTTATATATTTCCGCTCTCGCGGAGGGCCATTTGAAGCTGTCACCATTCGACTGGTGGCGGTGTTTATGTTTCTCGGATTGATAAGAGTCGTAATCCGATTCTGTCGGGTGTTCTTGAAGACGACATTCGACCGCGCGTGCCATAAACGACCGATCGGTCGAAGATCGGCTTGCAGTTGTGGAAGCATTAAACTTCCGACGTAATATTTCTGGCTACCGCTAATGTCTTGCTGCTTGCTTGTCAGTCAAATGTCTGATAATCGAATTGCGCGCGGGCATCTGGGGCTCTCGTGATGCATCCGCGTTCGGCTTCTGGCTTGCCGAAGATGAACAAGAATGAGGAATTTCGTAGACGTAAACGTGTTAGCACATCAAAGGGCATCAACCCCTTGAGAGACGCCCGAGTGAACGTTTCGAATGTTGCTTCGGAACAGTTCGCCATCGGTTAGAACAATATTGTCCAAGGGAACAAAAGGTGCGCGGATCTATTGCGGTCTAGAAAAATCAGAATTGACGCGGTGTTTATTTTAGAAATTCCGAAATTGAGCGAACTTCTCAATGCCGGTCGAAGAATAAAAATATATTCTGATCGCCCGTGAGCGAATCATCGGAGATTTTTTGACGACTGTACGCCAGAATCGGGTGCTTTTCTCTGTGAAAATCATTCAGCTCGCTTTCGGTTATCCAAGGATTCCGGCGTATCGCACACCAGTCACATCGCAACGCGAGCCTTGGTTGATCTCAGACGTTATGAATGAGCGCGCTTCGTTGGCAGATTTAGTCTCAATGCGTCATGGTCTTTCACTGACGGCTATCGGACAGATCGGAGAGGATTCCCGGCCTAAAGCTGACGCTCTCGACATGATTTTCGGCGAATTCGCCAGACTAGCATAAATCCGCCGTTGAGCCGGACCGTCCGCAAACGAGCCTCCGTCAGATTCAGACGAGCACCGAAGAGTGTTCATCAGGGTAAGAGCATGAGGAAAACGGAGCGGAAGATATTTAATTTTACAAACAATCGCTATCAGGTCTGACGTAAGGACCGTCGATAAAGACAATCCAGCAGCCTGACGGAAATGAAACGCAGACATTACATTCCCTTCACCGCTCCGCCGGCGTCCAGGTTTCCAAACGAAGGTTTCCTGCCTGCTCTCTGTTCCCGCTCTGACTCTGCTCATCGACTTCTGATTCTGTGTCGCGAAATCGTTGCTTCTCCGAAATCGGAGCAAATGAGAGACGGGGAGAGCAATGAGAGCGCGAATTTCCCGCGGAAAAACGGGCGTTTCTGTGGGTACGTTGTAAGGGCAGGAGATCTGAATACGGCCCGATTTTCGAGTGGATGTCGTGTGAGAGAGGCCAGCTTGGGTTCCTGGGGGACATCTGTATGCTTGTGTCTAATTGCAGCCTATGCGCTCACATTTCTGAAGCGGCGAGCGAGTCACCGAGAAACACGAAATGAGGAGAAATGGCTGAGTGGAGGAGAGCGAGCCTGGTGCGTGTAATCGTCGGAGACGACAACAACATGTGAGCAGGTTCATTAGGATAGCCATGAGAGATAAGACGGACTGCATCGAATGACACCAATAGAAGCCTTGTCGGCGACTGGAGCGAACGCCTGCCTCAGTCTGTGTGTAGGTTGAGCGGTTGACGTTTTGGACTATCGATTGATGCTCGATTGTAATCGATCGAAATGAGACGATCCAAGATCGAAGTAATTTAGCCTCGCTATTAAATATCGCATGGGGATGACCATCGTGAGTTAATAACGGATTCGCGGAAAAAATATTCGAAGCAAGGGGTACATTAGTCCGTAAGCACGCCGGTCTCATGAAAGTGAGGTGATGTGAGCAGTGAGTGGACGACCGAGGAAGTCATGCCGAACCATTAGGCGAAAACTTGGATTTGATAAGGGACCCAACAATGGACTTATCTGAGCGAAGTCGGAAATGATACGGATCTGTCCATGAGAATCGTCAGCATTCTACGTCACGGTTTCATCGCTGACGACTAAAGTCGCAATAGCCGGGAGCCAAGGATTCGAATTGTTTATTTGTACGCTGCTGACTCCGAAGGACTCTCGGATTAGCGAGCATGCTCTCCGAAAGACGCGAAGTCCCGGTGGAAGGTGAGCACCCGGACCCCGGACGCTCCCATGAGGCGAGATCATATTGTTGTATCCGATTGCAATCACTCACTCACGATTAGTTTCGTGACAGCTGATGTATGCCCTTGTCGTCGTCGTCCCTCCCGTATAGCTGGAAATCGATCTCACTTACTTCACCAGATTACGGTGATGAAAATTACGACCCGTGATGTGAAAGCCGTCATACTCAACGAGCAAATAAAATATTAACGTCTGTATAGAAAATTATTCAATGATGTGGTAATTAGCTCCGGCCCACCGTGCTGGCATTTTTTCTCCACGAGGAGAGATGGAGAAGCTTGGAATGAATGAAGTCGCCGATCTTCCACTCCTTGACGACGCGATCGGCATGTCGAGTCGCGCTCCCCGAGTTCCACCGCGAAATCCCGCGAAGAGCTCAGAATCAACGCTCGGGATAGTGTCAGCAGAGTCTTTCGCTAAGTCTCGTCATCCCGGGGAAAGCTTTGACTTCAGACTTTCCGGTGAAGTTCGACGGGCTTTCTGCCCAGTCCGCACAGGCGCCCCTATCGGATCCGAGGGAATCGACCGCTGAACACTACGCGCGAGACAAGTTATTATCCCAGAGTTTTCACTTCATTCATTCGTTCATTTATTTTATCGAGGGATCTCATCTTATCTCTGACGTGGAGTTCCATTGTGCTGCGTCCAGGGCGCAGATCTGACCGAGCACAGGCTTGTAGTCCGTCTGCTGCTGTAAGCATTGCTGAATAGGCGCCTCGCCGACCGAGCGCAAGTTATCTTTGGTTTTTATCATTTGTAGCTACTATCTGATAGTTGCTTAGCTACGCATAGTTCTCTTCGGGGCCCTGTGGCTCTGTCGATCTCCGATAAGGGTCTCCGAACAGAGCGCCCGAGCGGGCCAACGATCGCCCGGCCTACACACGCTGGAACGACGTTTGCTCCGACAGGATTGTCTGAATCACTGCGCCTGCCTGTTATGCTGTGACTGTTCCCCTTGGACCTCTGGGTGCTATAGACAGTGCGCTTCAGTTCGGAACCGGCCATCTTGAACGTTTCAGAAACACAGGGAGAGAGGAACAAGGCCTCGCCGAGCCTGTCCGCATCGGAATAAGGTTTGATCTCCCGCGAAAGGTAGAATCATACCCCTCTGACGCTTCCTCCCGGGGTTATCGTTATCGTTCCGAGGGAGGTTCCTTGTCTGATTCGCTCAGTGGGATCCCAGCCGTGGAATGCATTGAGGAATCCAGAATCAAGATAGTGCACATAAAGTCATGGATCATGGATATGAGTTTCTAGCCTAACGCATCGATACCGTGACCAGATGTTCCACTACCAACCTGGAGGAACAGAGGCGGGTTTTCGATTAGGTACGATTTCTGAGAACAGATCTCGGAGCGGCGATCGCCTCGGGGGATGATCTGGGCCCTCGTCGAAATCTGACAGGGTTCCGAACGTTTCCAAGTCTAGCCGTTTGCCGATGCGTCACTTCATTCTTTCCGCCGGAAGACCGGAATCGATGTCTCTGGGTTCAAGAACGACGAGCGATCAAGGAGTTGTATCTGAGGCTCCGCTCCGATCTCCCGAAGCCTCGAATTAAGTCGCACCGATCTCATGATCCCCAGACCGGGTCAATGCTCCCTGTCGCAAGCCAAGCTCCGTAGATTCCAGGCTCCGGCCCATCGAGAGACGGGGTGATTTTTTCGACCTCAAAGCGAAGGCTCAGTGATTATTATTAATTTATTATTCTCGTTGAAAATGCGATCTAGGGCTAGAGCGTCCCGGCATCGCTCTATAGCCTCTTGGAAGACGAACTTTGGAAATTCATAGATACGCTCCGCTCATTCGGCGCGGTCGTCTCATTGACTTATTAGCTCTTCGGCTAGAACGGAACAGATGTTCTTGGAATATCTAGAACTGTCATGTGAAACACGAATTTTAGAAGCTCCCTAAAGGACGAATGTTCAAAAGGCGAGCGGACGGTCTCGGAGAACACACCGGAACTCCGACCTTTTCTCCCCCTCGCTCCCCCGGGATACAGGGTGATCAGAAGGTATTTCTTCCTTAAGATAATCCCTGGAGAGGGTACGCTTGATTCCACCTCGCGGCAAATCTTCCAGGTAGCACCGAAAAGAGCTCTCGGAGCTCGTCATACGAGTCACGTGTAAATCGCTGAATGCGAGCATGCATCTGACGTGAGAGAGAAAATCACCCACTTGAAAATGGAGGTTGGGAATTTCGTCACATTCGGGAGCTGAGCCTTCTCCATGGTGACATGACGCTGTTCCCGACATTTTCGGCAAGTCTAGAGTCTCGACGTCTACTCGGTTCTACAAGCGCCAGGAGGCTTTTCTGAAAATCGCTTCGGAGACATTATCGGTCTGCGCTCCGCCGCTGATTGTCGGGGCGAGCAGTCAGTCAGTAAGTCAGTCATTCAGCCGGCGGAGCAAACGGGCAGACATGAGCTACGATGTAGTTAACTGCATCATCGTGTCTGAATGTGTTTCTGCCACGCCGTGTTGGACATGCAGAGCCATGTCATGCATCGGAAAGCCTGCACAGTGACAACGACATCGATTCTGTCGTGTCGCGGAGGAATCTGGTCGCGTGAATGGAAATTCCAATTCGTTGCATTCTGGTTCATTCCGTCCCTCTGGCGGGATGAAACTCACCATAGCATAGGGCGGAGAAGCATTTCGATTCTTCGAAAATACGCTCCTTGAGTCGAGTCTGAAAATTACTCAGTCGCGTCTGACGGCGAGTCGTTCCCGCTAAATCACGGCACGGTCGCTCCAAATCAATAATATAGTCGATTTATTACTATCTAAATATTATTGTTCTCGTCTACGTCGTTGTTGTTATTTTCGGCTGTTGGTGCCGCGATACGTAACCCGTCCCATGATCGCGATTGAGGTTACCGCTTTAGATTCTATCGTTCGCAAACGTTCAATGGCTTGCCTACCAGCATATGCGACATTCAGCTGTCCCACCAACGAGTTTTCGAACGTGCCTGAGCGAGGTTCCCCTATCGGAGGAATGCGTTATAATCATTACGCTTTCCGCCATTCCCGTTGTCGACCGGTATCGCCTCGATTCGGAGGGCTACCAGAACTCGCATGAGAAAATCTCGATTAGGTATGGAGAATTTCCAGAAGCCATGTGCCCGGAAATTCATCGACAGAGACGCTGGGACCGATTGGGAAAGCCTTGATTCCTGTGTTCCTTGATTGCCTCCGCGGCGGGGCGGGGTGAATCCCAAAAATCAATAAAAATAAAATAAATCCCAAATTAAAATGAAATTAATCCCTGGGGTATGTTCCAAGCTCGGCGGACCTTTATCAAGGAATATGCTTATCAGCTACGCTCATCTGCTCCTCGCTCCTGTCAGCGAGGTTCGCTAGAGGAAACCTGAAATTTCGGCCCCGTCCGTCAGTATTGAATTCGCATGGAGTGGACGACGTGTATAGAGCACGGTTCCGGATCAAGCGGTGGAGTCGAGTGTGGAGTACGTAGTGGGATCGTTCGGCGGGTTTCGACGCTGTCAAATCAGCTATCAGGCTGATTTAGAACCGGTCGCTAATTGACGTTGTTCCACTGATTTATCGCATCGCCGCAGTGGCGGACGTAGCAGCCTAACCACCCAGTCACTCGACTTGCTGTGTAGTTGGCCGCCGCCGACGACCAGGGAGTCATGGTTTCTGTTGGCTCTGTCACAATGGCGAACGTAGCAGCGACGCCAGATCGCGCTTGCCGACTCGACGAACAAACGAACAGACAGACGAACGAATGGACGGGCGGGCGGTCGGTCGGACTGGCTCTCCTGCTTGTTCAGAGCGATAGTGAAGCGCCGATAGCGTGCAGCATCTGCTGATGTTTTTGCCGCTGTTGCCGTTGTTACCAACGACCGCCGCGCAGAAGCCGTATCTCGTCCCCGCCTTCAATCCAAGTCGACGGAGGAATGATGTACATCCAGGTCCTCTTGACACCCCTCGAGGCAACTTCCGAGAAGTCATGGCCGCGCGCTCCTCACCGTGAGCGACAGGAGCCGGAACGACATCCGGGATTTCCTGCATATACCTAGAGATAAGATCCGAGAGATTCAATCGATGGCTCAATGTGGTTGATGGAGCACACGACTGACACGAGAGGGGAAAAATCCGCGGAATAGAGTTTTTTCATTCAGTCGGCTCAAAATCTGAACTCAGCGCGAGGGGAGCAGAACAGCACAACGCAACTTCAGTGAAACGATAAGTACCGAGTCCGCGGTCACGGAAAAAGAGAGAAATGGTCCGGAAATTACCTGGTGAATGGTTCACTTCGACCTTCAGTTTTTTTTCGTTTTTTCTTTTTCGCCTGATACTCGTCGAACACGAATCATAGTCAGGAATCACATCGGGAGCGAGAGGGATTTGATTGATCGAAACGAGAGGGATCGATCGACAAAGATTGGATGGATATGGATGAAGTTACGGATAAGGAGTACAAGATCAGCTCGCGGAGCTGCGGGCGTGCGAGTGAGCACCGTGGAAAAGATAATCGAAGAAAGAATAGCTGAACGTTTTCTGGAGTCGTGAGCGACGCATCAGATAATAGATAAAGTCCCCGACAACGAAAAAGAAAAAATCGAAGATGGCGGAAAAGAGAGGGAAAACTCAGAAAACTGCTCGGAACTTCGCTTTTTTTCTCTCGGTGATAAACGCCTCCGCGAAAGGACGTTTCGAGCTAACTTTGAAGCTGTCATGATGAGAACCTTAACTGTCAGTGTTTTTCTCCCTTTGGAACGAGTCACGAAAGACTGCGTGAGAGTCGCCTTCGCGCGTACCTTGTCGGGAGCCGTTTGTTGTAGAAGCGACACAACGACTCTTCACCGTTGAGTGGCATGAGACCTTGCTCGGAGCATGAGAGGTGACATTGAAACCGAAATCAGATGATTCCAGCCTTTCTGGCCCCAGAGGAACCGGAGGGAAATTCCGTACTGAAGCAAACGCGATCGGCGGCGGAGCGATCCAAATCTCTACCTTGATCCGGAAAGAATGTTAAATCCGGTAGATCGAACGATCAATGATCATGTTACGTTCGACGAGCGAGCCGGCGTAAGTCGCCGTGGCTCTTGGCACTATCTCTCGAATTTGACAACGGCGGACAGCTGAGCTATCGGAACATTCGCGACCCATTTCTATTCTACTCTCGATTTTCCCGTGTTCCTTGTGTAAAGCTTCTCTCTGCTTCGATGATCTCCGCATCGACCGAGCACCGCCGGCTGTTCAGGCCTCTTCTCGGATACCTCAATCGAACTTATCTCCAATAGATCCGCCGAACGAGTGATCTTCAATACCGATCGTGATTTTCCAGGAAACTTGTGACTCAGGGATTCGGGGGAATTTAATGGTGCCCAAGGACTGGCTTCAACGCGTCAACGAGTGCTCCGGAATGGAGGAAGATTCTCGGTGCCAATGTTCCTGGGGAACTCTTTCGACTGGCGCGTCCAAGATCCAAATAGAGGCTCTGGGAAGAAACTCGCATCTTCTCCGAAGCAC
Source organism: Galendromus occidentalis (assembly GCF_000255335.2). Taxonomy (NCBI): domain Eukaryota; kingdom Metazoa; phylum Arthropoda; class Arachnida; order Mesostigmata; family Phytoseiidae; genus Galendromus; species Galendromus occidentalis. Next base: position 213,931 of record NW_003803826.1, read on the forward strand.
CAATGCCTCTGTTTACCTCCGTCAACGGTGTCTGTTAACAGCATCTCCTCAGGTCTTCAGGTTAGTCGAGAGGGATGTGTCCATTCCTGCTCTGAAGGGATCGTTGCCCGTCCGGCCTGTGAATTTTCAGTCTCCTGTTTTTGGAAGACGTCCTGCTTCGATTAATCAGCTCTCGGTGTTGGTTTGATCCGTGTCCCGTTCGGACGCGATCGGCGGGAATAAGCAATCAATTAGTTCGGAATAGCAGGAGCCAATCGAAGTTCCTGGAAACTCGATGATCTCAATCTCATGAGCACCCCGTCAAAATATCGGAGTTCGTCGACATCCAACACATGCGTCTGCTCGGTTGACTGTCAGCCCGCCGGAAGGAGGGATTTCTTCTAATGTTTAGAAACGGTCGTGATGAGAATGTTATCCTAATGCGTGTCGCTGGTCTCCCGGTTCTCTCGGTTTATTCGCGTTCGGTGCGCGTACCGATTGGGTCCCGGAATCTATTGAGGAAAACTTCCCTGCTCGCCAGTCAGACTCTCGCTGACTCGCTTCCAACTGGTCTCTTCGGTCCGATCATCGTCGTCGTGGTCGCCGCCGTTGATGTTCCGGAGAACTACGAGAGCGGATCAGATCTGAGACGCGAGGCCCAAGCTACGGCCGCTGAGCTGCCGCTCAGCCAGACGAGCTGCGGCCGACCTACCGACCGGGTGGAGGATCTATATTTAGACAATGTTTATCACTTGCGAGAGAGGATGTCTAACCATAGATAAGAGCGCTCGCTGTTCCTTGCCGAGATTTCGGAGATTCTAGCTCGCTCAGCTCGTGAACATCTGACTCCGTGGTCTCAGACGCTCCTCGACCGAGCCGCCCCATGCTCGCTCTCCCTGTCGCGTCTTCGACTTGAGCTTGTTGATTAATTCGGCTTCCCGAGAGACGTGGCCGCTTCTAGCTGTGCGTGTCAAATCATATCTCCCCATGCTTCATCCAGTATCCAGTGGGATGGTTCGGGCGGAGAAGATCAGTTCCCGGCACTGGAATAGGTCCCGGTATGCGAGCTGGTCGGATCATCACGCTCCCTACCTTAGATACAGATAGGTGGCAGCTGTCGGATTTTTCCGTCACCCATCGTGGCTTCGACTTCCGTTGCAGATATCGAGATTGATAGAGAGCTTCTGTGGGACAGCCCGGAATCCGAGAGGGTGACGACCGCCCGGAAATATTTGGATTTTCTGTCAAGCTCCGCTGGTGTTCGCTAAGTTTTGCGGTCAGGGGACTGCTCGGTCCTATGGACGTTTTAAACTCTGGATCAGATGTTCTTAGACCGATGTGTGGCCGGCGTTTCGGACTTTTATTTGTTATTAGTTTCGGGGACTGTAAATTTCTCATCGTCAAATGCAGTCATCACTCCATCTGCGATACTTTTTCTTTTATTAATATCGCCAGCATTGCGGGAGTATGCGAACCTGAGAGTAGCGGCGAGGGCGCGGTGATCTTTGCAACGCCAGCCCGCCGGGCGGGACGCCGGGGACGATCCAGGAAGGATCTTTATTAATTCAGTGCGCCGTTTTCTTTTTCTTGCCGAAATCGATTATGCTCGATGCCCATTGGCGCTATGCGCTCCTCTCTACTGGTCTCATGCGGGCGGAGGGATGGCTCCAGCAGAGGTGATTCGAATTTATTCGAATCGGCTGTCCGATCATTGGATTCACCGATTCAGTCGACGAAGCGAGGACGCAATATCGATGCGACCAAGGAATCTGGTCTTGAATAATGATTGAGCGCCAAATAATTTTAATCGATCCATCTCATGACGTTATTGGCGAGAGCCGAGCCGGCCTGCTGGATATGTGGCCCGCAGTCACAAGATGGGCTACCTCTCTCGGGCGCTTTTTATTCGATAGAAAGCTCGGGATGATCTCGAAAAGAGCGTGGAAGATCTTCATAGAAGCTGCTGCCTCTTTTTGACTCTATCCAAACCGGAATTCTTGTCTGATGCGAGTGGGTCGAGGAGAAGAATCTCCCTCCGATAGTTCATGAAGGTGGCTCATTCGCAGCCCTGAGCCGGATCAATGATAGAAAGAGTCTCGCCTCAGAGGAGTTCGCGACTACTCTCAAGTATTTCCATCTGGAAGCGGAGGGGAACCGTTGAGCGATGGGTCTTATACCGTTCGACCCCCGATTCTTATTTATAGCGGCGATCAGGACCGCCTCGGCGAGACAAACTACTCGCTCTATTGATGAGCTGTTTTTTTCGATGTTCTGACGATGGTCGAAACCGAGACATGAATTGCAACGGGGTGCTCGAAAAAGGGTCGATTGACGACATTTCCATGGAGCGCTTAACCATGACCGGCATCGTCAGGACTAGGTTGCGCGTGGGTGGCTCATGGGCAGAAATAATCCCTCAGTCGATCAGCCCTTCCTTCCCGTTTGCCCCCGAGCCGTCCGGTTTGACGTCAGCAAGGACTCGACTCGATTCGTGAATCACTTTCATCAATCGTATCGACTTAATTCCGCGCTGGGGCTGCATTACGACTCACAATTCGTAAGCGACCATCGTTGACGCTTCCTTCGGCCGTTGAAATAGAATCGCATTATATTCCCGCGAGAATTCAAGGGCAGTGGAGCAGGTGTGAGAAACCAGCGCGTTTGCAATGTTGCGGAAATCGAAAGAAGGATTGCAAGAACCAGCATGCAAGGACCGGTATGAATTTTTCGGAGTATCTATACCGTGGTTCTGGGCAGAAACTGCTCGTAACTTCCCGCCGAGAGCTGTTCATGTGTGGTCGCATCATCATTGCTTATTCCTCACGTCTCACGTCTGATTCAAGCCCTGAAAAAATATATTTAAATTGTTGAAGAGAATCACCCCAGTGATGGATCATTTAGAAACAGAGGAAATCGTTCTACTGACTGACCGAGGCTATTGACAGACTAAATATTTGTCCCTGGTGCCGGTGACGATCCCCCCCTACCGGCGCCGTACAAACAATTCGCGACCGTGTAGGTACATTCATTGTTGTTTCTTCTTTCTGTTTGCGTGGTCCGCAGATAATTGACCGGCCTGCCTGGGTGTCCCATCGATCGGATTCCACGACGCGATCGGAATATCGCGGGTTGCATTCCGGGAACGCGCTCAAAATTTCCGAGTGACTCTTTTTTACACGACAGAATGCTTTCGCTCGCTGAGTATTCGGCTGGATGAGCTCATCTTCCCATCGTCGACATCTTACGATGGGAACGGTCATCGAGAACCGAATACCCGCGACGAGAAGTGGAACGTTTGGCAGCACATCTCGCTGTCAAGTTTTTGATGGAAAATTGAAAAAGGGAGAAACTCGCTCGTTTCTTGTGATTTGTCGATACGCAGGTCGACACGACCGCGCGGCCGTCTCAGGCAGCAGTCGTTGCTGGGGCTCGATGAAACCGGTCTCGTATACGATCCGACCTAGAGAATGGGTCCCGTGCCTTGGCAGAAAATCACTCGATTTCATTGACGTGCCACACCACAGGAGCGTACGAAGAGAACGAGTCGGGGAAGAAAAATTGCGCTTCTCAATTACACAGCTAACCGGATCAGCGAAGGGAGCGACCATGAGACATGAGCGCTCGACTTTTCCGATTTGTTGTGGTGTACTCTTCTCCTGATTGATTTGTCGAGGCCAAGTCATCCTGAGTTTTTACTTCGACTCTGAGCTGATCTTGGGTTCTGCCTCTGGATCATCCAAGTGCATTATCATGCGACGTCGGATGAATTCAGGGCCGGTCTCTTGAGGCTGGGATTTACGGGTTGAAAAAACAAGAATCGTTCACAACAATTCGACTTGAGGATGAGCTGCAGAATGAATTTCAATCAGAGAACTTGGTGCAGTGTCCCGATGGGGAATATATAATTCGGTGAGGAACCGACGCTGACGTTTTCTCGACGATAAGCCGCGACCAGCCTTCGACGAGACCGGGCGGTCAAGGCGACTTTTCGTGAATTCCAGGATGCTCGATACCGGAAATGAATTCCAACGATTTGGTTCCTTCGGGATGGGTCAGGGAGGAGATCGGGGGAATCGGAGCAGGGATCTCTGACCCAGGCTTGGCCAGGCTTAGCGTCGAATGATCGTCGAAATAAACTGAATGAGCGATTCCTTCGCATCGAGATCTCCAGCTGGTACCGATCGGAATAATGAAATCGACGATTTCGGTGACGCCATGATGCCGACCTAGCTCGCTGTCATTTCTCCACGATGCCAACATCGAGCTCAACGGCGACGTCGAAGGATTCCTCTAATACCGTTCAGGAATACCCGGAGCTCTTGATGACGGTCGCGGCGAACGACAGTCGCCCTGTGCCTGTAGGCGCGCACGAGAGTGGCTTCTGTGTCGGGTGTTATCAGTTGCCGTGGGTCTCCACGCATCATGCGGGACGGATCACTTGACTGTGTTGTTCCTGATGTTGCTGGCTGCCTGTTCGGCCGCTCATCCCTTACACAAGTGAGCGACGGCGGTGGCGGCCGCCACGAGACGACATCATCATCAGGCGCGTCTTCGATCGCTCGACGTGGATGGAGCCGTCGAGGAGGAGGCGAAGGCGGGCCTGAAATGACGATCAGGGCGTTGCATGCAAAAACACAGACTGATGCCATCCATGCTTCCGCTGCGAGGGTCGGCAGAAACGCCGCTTCGAAACTATTCAAATTATACGTAGAAGCGTAGACACTCTGCCGTCGCGCACGATGTTTTCCACGATGTTTCGTGGAAACGTTCGTGAATGGGGTTAAGGCGGTGTCGGATTTGAAATTTAATTATTGGAATCCGTGGAATTGGCCCAGGTCTTCAGAAAGCCGCGCCGGTGTCGCCGTCAAGGAGAGATCGCATGTTTGTGGGTGAACGCGAAACTCGCGGTTCCTTCCCTTCGGGTAGATATAATTCAGCCGGAGGAAATTCCCGGTTCTCGTGTTCCCCTCGCGGTCCCGGCCTTTGACACTCTCGATCCCGGAAGCAGAGGTGTGAGACAAAAAATCGGGGAGCGTTCTCTCATTCCGTAAGCCTCCATCTGTAGTCTTGCTGAACGGCGGCCGGCGCAGAAATCTGACCATCTTAGAGTCTGACTACGATCCGACCAAGATTTGACGCGCACAAATACGGATTGAGCTCGGAAGTACGAAACTCAAAAAGCCGAGGATTTCCTCGCACGGTATCTGCTTCCCCTGCGACGCGCTGACTGACTCACTGACTGAAGAGCCGAGCAACTGCTAGCTGGCGGTGATCAGTTCGGAAAGTTCAGCCCGAAAAGCGATCCTGCAGGGACGCGACGGCAAGCGGCGGCTGCCCAGAAAAACGAAGAAATTTGAACGGAATGGTTGAGAATTTTCTCTTTGTGTGAAGGCGGAGGGCTGCGGACCCGCTTCCAGAGGATTTTTTCTTCTTCTCCTCCTCGTTCTCGCCGCGCGGTCCGCAGACGACCTGCTGGCGGCGGAACCGCATCTCTCTCTGTCTGAGCGATTGAGCGTCCGGCGATAGCAAGCGGGCCAGCCTGTTCTCAGTAAGCTTCTGTGAAAGCCGAGTAACTCGTGGATATTCATGACTCGGTTTTCAGTCTCAACTCTCGGTTGAATCCTAGTCACAATCTCAGTGACTGCGAGAGGAGCGGAGACTTCCTGCCCATGAACCTTCCGTCTCATCATTTCTTCTGTGTGTTGGAGTAATTCGAGATAGGGTTTTGTGGTTACTCGTTTGTGGCCACTTTTGCGGGAATCGGCGGTGTTCGTTGGAAGATATTCGATATGTCGATTGGCTACAAGAAATTTGACCGTGACATTGGTTGAATCGTCATCACCACAGTCGTTGCTTTTCGTTAAAATGTATTGCTGCCGGACAAGGGGCGGGCCGGCGGATGAGCCGAGAGAGACGATGAACTAGGAGTCAAGATCAAGGGTTCATTCTAGATGAAATCGAGAACCACCGAGACGACGAGAGCAGAGGAAGATCCGATAGAGAATCCGGCCTGCGGCCCTCGGTCCGCGCATTTCCATCTCCTCATCCGTTCAGCAAACGATCTTCCTCCCCGGCTGTATCCGGTGGCGTTGCATTGGAATGTCGCCCCGCTCTCGGGTGGTGATTAACCTTGTCCTCCGTTGGCACGAGGGGCAAGAGATTTGTGCGATTCAGTATTCGCCCCAGACGAGTGTGAGCAAGGAAGATCCCACGCGATCTTCTCCCTTCCGTAGTGAATTGTAGCTGAAGTTGATCAGCCCGAGTAGCTTCCGACGTGAGTCTTGCCGGATGCTCGAGATCTGACCGAATGTTTCTTCTTTTTTTCAGGTGTTTTCCGTGGCTTATGGTGGGAGCCTGATGACACTTCTCTTGACTGCGTCACGGTTCGAGGGTTATCCATCGAAAGTACTCTTTCGGGTTTTTCTTCTACCGCATGCTCAGCATGACGACGGAGACGCCCGCGCAGAAGCTCAGAATTCCTCACGACACTTCAACGCACTTCAGTAGTGCCGCGACGGCAGCGACGCTAACGATCGCAATCGTTCATGCCGACGGTCACAGACAGAGCTGTGTACCCGAAAGTCACACGGACGCCGCCAACAAAACTTGCGACTGCGACTGATAGAGACTTCAATATTTTAAAAAGAGATTTCCTTCCAGGTACTCTTCCAGCGTCACACCGCATCGCCATCGGATAGCATTAAATTCGTCGTTGTTTCGTCTCCTTCACCCTAACCTTTAAGATTTGTCTTTCACTCGCTATGTCTCTGATAGCTTTCTTCGTCGTTCGGAGCGAGGCACTGTCAGAAGAAAAGTCACAGCTCCTAACGATTAGTTGCACGGCCTCGTCCAAAGACGGTGATGAAAGCTCCGCTCATTTCGCATCCGAATCCAGCACGACCGATTTTCGCTCTGCATGCTTCGTGATAGATATCGGAGAGCTCACCGTATCAACTAGAACTTGTCTGCCCTTACAGCACCTCTGATTCAAATAAAAGCCGAGGATCAGGAGATCCGACCCGATGTTGAGTGCGTTATGTGTGGCGCGACCCACTCGTCCCATTGGGCCGTCGATGAGGGCGGGAATACTCTGTGTAAAATGTGCGCTCAGTGCGCGCCCCCTCGGAGTGAATCCGATTGGAATTCTCGCGAGAAACGCAACGGAGGATCTGCGGGTATGGTTTGCCACAACTGCAACACGACAACCACGACACTATGGCGGAGGAACATCGAGGGTTTCCCCGTCTGTAATGCATGTGGCCTCTACTATAAGCTGCACAATGTGAGTATCCGGGCGACTTTTCATTGCTGGTGGGGTTCAAAAAATGAAGAGCCCTCTAGCTTCCGGAAGGTTTGATAAAGTTATCGATTCGGTGATGCGTCGATCCGCCTTGGTCGAGGGTCACGAGTCACAAGTGAAGGAAATAATCCATTTGTCTCATTCACTTTCCTGATCTGATCGCCGAGCAGATTTTTCTGCGCATGTCCACCAATTGCAATAGCGCGGAGGACTACTGGCGTCATGCATAAAACATGATGATTGATTCGGTGTGCGATGTTTGCATTGAAGACGTCGATGTCGATCCTATCTATTCATTTATTTACCCCGCAAAGAGGTGCCCTCTTCCTTCACCGACCAAGTGTTCGGCTGTCTTGGCCCGAAGACTCGGTTATTAATGGCAACTGAGGACGGGCTCGGCCATCCGGTCGGCCAGATTGAATATCGTCTGATTCAGCCATCTTCGAGCTTCATTGCGAGCTTCGATCAGAGCTAACTGTTCTGCGGATGCCGTACCTTCGGCTTGAACGTCTTCATCGACCACCAATGAAGTGCGATGAAGAAAGGAGACCGAATTCACGAAAAGGAGGCTTGGCCGCGAACAGGAAAAATTCGCATTCTCGGTCTAGACCGTGAGAGTAGAAAGCGGAAAAAATATTCGTTCTCTTCATCCGCTATCGGGCATTGATGGAGAGTTGATTTGCCCGAATCTCCTTTCTAACTTTCCGTGATCATCGCGACTTCCCTTCCTATCATTCTGTGTCTCCTCGAATACCAAATCGTGATGTTGCTTAATTGCAGACGAACCGACCGCTGGCTCTCAAGAAGAAGGACATTCAAACTCGTCGCCGGAAAAGCGGTGGAGGTCAACTGAAAAAGAAAGATCTCCCAGCTTCTTCGGGCATCATCAATGTCGGCGGTGGAAGTTCCCTCGGAGACCGGGTCCCTCCTATTCTAAATCCCTCACTCCTCACGGCCTCCATGGGAGCCGCTTGGCAGATGCTCGGACAGAATATGGCGTTGCAGACATCATTGCAGAATCTGAATCAGAGCCTCCAGATTCGGCCCATATCGAGTCCGCAGCCCTCACAACAAAGACAGCTCATGGTCCAAGTCGCCGGCAATCAGACTCCGCAACACAGTCGAAGTCAATCTCCATCAGACAGGTGAGTTAGCTCAATCGAATGCGATATGCTTATATCTGTCGGTGCGGTCATAGTCTCGGGGAAAGAATACGTCCTCAGCTAGCGCGGTGTATCGACCTGCGCGGAATGGTGCGCTGAATAAAATCCGTGCCTAACATATCTGCTCGAATGCAAATAAATCCCATGAGTCGAACTTTCTTCTGAGCTCGAAAAACCCACGTTGGATCGATCGACCGGCCGGCCGGCCGAGCCACAGATAGGTTCTACGGGGCGAAATTCGTCGTTGGGTATTCTCGAAGTCGGCGCTCATAGTGACACTAGAGGAGGTTTTCGGATAGTGAAAATAATCGTAATTCGAGCCCGTATTCATAGCTCAGTCCCAAGTTTACTGATAACCGAGAAATCGCGCATTTTCATTCAGCCGAATCATGCTCGGCATCTCGGATCGTTTACGCGGTGAAGGATTGATTGAGGAAAGATAAAGAGATATCGATGATATTCTCGAATGAGTTAGCTATGGAGCAAATACTTCCCGATATGAATTTTCCGTGAGGTCGATGTATTTCGCCGCTGATCGAGGTCAGCATCTCCTGCGACGTGTTAGATTGAGGTTATCAATCGCTCACGGATGATCCCATATCGTCGTCGTAGCTCACCTGCAAACATGAAATTATGGGTCATTTCACCGGAGGGAAACCGGGGTTTCCATCCGCCGCATCCTACCTATGTTTTCTCGAAAATAGTTTCATTATATTATTGACGATTTACGAGCAAGTCCCAGGCTTCCGATGGTGACGTCGACTGATGATAATAATAATAATAATGTTCGAATTTCATTCTTACAGACTCGTTATTGCCATGCCTTCAAACAGTCAATCCGCGCTGAGTATATCGCAGTCTTCAAACGAAGATCTATGAGGAAGTGTCAGCAACCGATTGTGGAGCGGCGCAAGGCTAATCTCGACATCTACGTCAATCGCTACCGAGAATCTCCGTTAGAAAAGAAAGAACGCGAGACGAAGTTCCTACGTCTTGAAAACGTCTGCTCCACCGCGTGACTGAGCGTGTCCACATGTTCCTTGAGGCTATTTATTGACGACTGACTGAATCTCATTAGAATTAGGCTCACCGTTGCGTCCCCGGACCTTCTCCTCAATCGGAGCACTGTGCCTTAAATCACAACGGATCATTGGAACCGCAAAACAAAGTTCCTCCCCTGAATCAGAAGCGAAAATCCCACACAGAACGCCAATCCGAGATAGGTCGATCGGTTTCCACGATACCGTTGCGGGACGCCTGATATTATTATTATTATTATATGGAGTTTCTAGCCACACAACAATATTTGTGTATAAATCGATAAAAAGTAGCATCGCTTTAAACCCACCAGGAAAAAAACACTTTAGTTGCACTGGAAGGCGACTCCGATTCACTTGTGTAGTTTTCCGAACTCAACTTTCGCATATGATTGAACAAACCGATTCTGTCAGCGCGCTCGCCCTCTCCAAGCCGAAATCCTATACCGTCGAGGCTCTCATCCTGGCAGCGACTTTCGAAATTTACATCTTTTAATTACCTAGTACGTTCCGATGCGTAAACCAGAGTGTACTTTAATCGGAATCGCGTCGAAATTCATCGTGACAGTATTATGGCCGCCTCGACTGCAGAGATAAAGAGAGAGGTATGCAGAGTGCCGGACTCGGGAGCGCATGCTTGAAGCCATACATACGTTTTGTACCAAATAGCAGAACCCTGTCAGCGGGTGTCGATGGCAGCCGTAGCTGCGTTGCACCCATGTAAAGCGATACAAAATATTCAGGCGAACTTGAGATGGTTGAATGTATCTTATAGTTGCCCGAATGGTTGTTTGATGATAAAGATGAGGACTACTACCCACGATAAGCATCTTACCACGAAATGTTCTGGAAGTCGATGCGAAAGGAAAACAAACGGACGATCCTCGTTATGAAAGTCCGAAACCTCGTATAAACAGTGGAACAAATCAATCTGAAAAATCAAGGTTCGATCGCCAGCCTATTCCGTTTACAGCATCTAAAAACTATGTTATCTACGATTGCGTCTTTAATAAAGTATGTTGTTCCAAGAAGAACTGATAAACTCATCTCCTTCAATTTTGACCGACTGAGAACAGGAGACTGCGTTTCCGGTCGTTTCTCTCGATCAATTCCCTTCATAGGCATACCGTGATCGCGACAGGTACGTCCATGGAGATGCCTTCAGCTGGAAAAATTTCGACCCGTTCCGGCAGACGCGGAATGAGACTGCCGACGGTGCTCCGGTCGTTGCACCTGTGTGGGAATTAGGTAATGCCTAATCCTCTGGAGAGTGCCCAAATGAAATGTTCCTATAGGCATTGACCCTCGTCATAGAACGAAAGCTGTCTCTGTCTCCTCGTCTGTTGCAGGAACCTGTCGGCGCAGCTTCTTCTCGGGGAGAGGGATCTGCATCGAGTGATTCTTGAATTTCTCCCCCTCCCGTGATGCTCCGTTGCTCTCGTGGTGCATGATTGGTACAATCGAGATGACTCTCTCGTCCTTGATTTCCCGGCGGCGTCAACTCTTTCTGCCGCTGAAATACCTCGAAGCGGTGTGCCATCGTCCACGAAACTCGGCGTGCTGAACCCTGCTGAATTCCGACCCTTTCTGATGCGCCTTGAATTTCACTCCGATCAGGTCAGGTCCGTCACCCTCGCGATGGTTTCTCCAAGAGTCAATTCAACTCGAGTAGGCCATGCAGGAAAGAACGTCCTGATTTCGTGCCGGCGCGCAGTCGGGCCCCGTCCATTGCAGAGGCGCTTCTTCAGAAAGTGAAGACTCCGTCTGACATGAGTCGTGCTCTCACAGCACATGCTCTGCACGCATTTACGGGTCACTCGCCGCATTCGCATCGATTCAAATGAGAACGCTCAGCGCTTTGTAGTCTCCGAAGTCAGGTGACGGGCGGACGAGCACACACATTTCGACCCAAGTGGGGGTGACTTTCAAAAGCTGTTCCGGGGGAATAGTCGGTGACTCATCTTCATCACAATATCCGGCCAGCTTGTCATCAAGATGAAAGTTTTTTGGGTGATTTTTTCACACCCCATCCGGGACTCCTGATCCCGCGCGGCCTGTATGCTCCAAGCTGTAGGGGACGAGCTCGGAACTTCTTCCGGGAGGGGGGCCGGGCTCGGATCTGAGGGGCTGGAACCCAAAAGGGCGCTTCTATACTTCAGCGATTCGGGACAATGTCCTGGAGGGAGGAGGCTGGAGCCCCACTCAGCCCCGAGGTGAATACGCGACTGAGTGCTGGACTAGGCAAGCGTCGTATGGAGGGATTTCGCTGCGCGTTCCGACTCTTAAATATCAGCTCGAGATTTATTCGATGGATGCGACGAGTCTTCAATGTCTTCCGAATATTTCAGAGACAGTATAGTCAACAAGAGGCATGATCCCCGTGTGCGGCTGGCATGCAACGAAGATAAAACAATCAAAACGCGACTAATTCAATACATATAGGATTCTTATAGATATTTCTTGGGTTCTGTTACGTAGTCCTTATATTTACAGAGATGTGATATTCGCTCATCAGCCATGCGGTGTCCTTGGAGTTCGACTGGGAGTCGACCGCTGCGCTTCGAAAACCAAATCAGCGGACGATATGTTACACAAGCTAATTGACCTAGAGCTACGAAGCCTTCACTTTCGGCGAATCGTTAAACATATCGAAATCCTCGCCGGGCGCCTTGTCCGGCCACTCAGTCTCATCGGCGACAGGCGTTCCGGGCTCGTCTGCTGAAGCCTCGGCTTGAACCTCGGTCGCAGCCTCGGGTTCGATTACCGGTGGCAGGTTTGCCAGCACAGGTGGAGGCACCGCGGGGGCATCTTTAAGGAAAAAGTTGGAGAATTAGTCCCTCTCAGACATTCGGTAACGGAGCAAAAGCCGGGAGCGGCCTCGAATGCTTAGCGCCGCGGTGTTTCGAACTTACCGCCAGGAGCATCCGACCAACGAGACCGTCTTTTTCTCTCTCGACCTCCCGCAATCGATGATTCTTCGTGCGCTTGTCGCTTTTCGGGCCCGGAAACGCCTACTGAGCCGCTCGCTGAACCGGTGCCGGCCTGGGGGGGTCTCGCGCCCATGAGACCCAGGGGTGATCCGTTAGGGAAGTTTCCTGATTGGATTAACGAGCAGGATTATTCCACCTATTCGAAGTGCGGTGAAGACCCTAATCTTCCTGCTCCTTCCGTTGAGTATTTCTCTACACCGCCTGAGCTTACCCATTGGGGGCGGTCCGTTGAAGTTTGGCGGCAGAGGACCTCGCGAGAAATCGGGTCTCATTCCAGGAGGTAAGCCGTGACGCCACATTGGACCTCCTGGCGGCCCATTCCAATTCGGTGGCGGCGGCCCGTGTCGGGCCAAGAAGTCGGGTCCCGGCATACCGACTGCGGGAGAGAAATAATTTTAATCAAGTCATGAAACTCGAAACTTCGATAAAGTCGGCTACGGAATTATCTGAACCGGTCCGGGTGAATTCTTCAACTCGAGTCGCTACCGAGAGCCCGAAGGATCCAGCAGACTGATTCCCTTGAGTCATATATTGAACGGCCCCACTCACATCTCGGCGGCATTCCGTCCGGGCCATCCATCGATCCATCTGGTCCGTTCCTCATGCTCGGCGGACGGGGCATAGGTCCGCCCATCATATGACCTCTTCTTGGCAACATGTGGCGAGGCATGTTGCTCATAGGAGGCATACCGGGCATACCAGGACCTCTCATCTGCGGCATGGCTCCGCGCGCAAGGTTCCGCGGTCCAGGAGGACCGAAGTTCGTCTGACCATTAGGACCTCTGGCATCGCCGTTGGCAGATGGCGATTGCGCACTAATCGGTGGCGGGGGTGCAACGGCCGCGGCCGTCGAACTAGGTGGCAAGCTTCCTTGAGCTCCGGGAAGATTCATTCGAGTTCCACCAGGCGGGCGCAACATATTCGGGTTGAGCATCATCGGTGGCAGGGCCATCGGAGGCATACCCAGCATGGCCGTGAGCGCATTGCTTCCCGGAGCTCCCATCGAAGCCATGGGGAAAGGAGGAACTCCGAACGGCATCGGGATACCGCCCGGTATTCCGGTCGGCATCGCATTAGGAATGGCACTTGGTGGCTTGCCCCCCATTTTGAGGAGCTCGTAACGTTTCTTGAGGGAGTCCGGGAGCGAGTCGACGTCGATCATTCCACCCTCCTCCAGCTGGGCGAGATCGACGTCGAGCGGCATCTGGTCGTCGGGGATGAAAAAGCACCCCTGATCCACGTCCCAGTAATCCTTGAAGTTTTTGTGATTCTTCGCGCCCTTATGAGGCGCCCACGCGATTTTTATTCTCGATGGAGAGTTCTTCAGTCTTATGTTGCGCTTGTTGACCAGCGTTCGGTAGGCGTCCTGTCGACGGTCCATACAAATATATGCACAACCTCGAGGAGGGATAAGCTGAGGAGAAAAAAATCATCCCAATATTTTAATCCGCACAGATCCGACTAACGATCGATGGGTTAACGCGATCCGTCGAATAATTTCTGAGATTGAACTCGATGGGAATAGGGGGTTCTGGTTCCTTACATCGATGCTGAGTATTTTGCCGTGTTCTCCGAAGCTCGCTTCCAGATCAGACTCGGTGGTCGCCTTCGAAACATGTCCCAACCAGAGCGTATTCGAACACACCGTGATATAGCCTCTTCGAACGGCGGGCAAACCTTTGGACATACGCTCTCGTTCGTGCTCCCGGTCAGCTGAAGAACTTCGATCGCGTTTCCGGTCTCTCGATCTCCTTCTCGACCTCGCTGGCGATCGCGATCTAGACCGCGATCGCCGCCTGGGACTCCGACTCCGTCTTCGTCGAGGACCGTCCTCTTTGTTGCGCAGGTCTTCGTCTTTCCCAACCATCAAATCGGCTTCTTGAGACACCGGAGGTTGCATGGGTACGGGCGTCGCGAACGGATTGGCAACCATCATAGGGAGACCGAAAGGCGAGGCCATCATATGGTTCGGAGGTGGAACCATCTGCATTCCCATGTCAGAGGGCATTTCAGGTTTCAAAATCTGCAGATGAGAGTGAAATTCGTCAGAATCTGGGTTGGGTATCAGTGAGCGAGAGAACTTCATATGACGCTGCCGAAAGTTTCGATTGAACTCCGCATACTTCATAATTCGCGCGATCGTACCTGACCCATTCCCTGTGCGGCGAGGGCTTTCTGGATAGATTCCAACATTGATGGATTAAGCACCGTGTTAGCAATTTTCTGCACGTCCTCGACCTTAGGGGGTTCCGGAGGATGTGTCGGTTGATGGTGGTGGTGGTGATGATGATGATGATGGTGACCGGCATCCGACGTAGATTTATCCTCCTCTTCTTCCCCGTAGTCGAAGTCCAGGAGTTTTCTATCGAAAACTGGCTTGTTCTCTTTGCTCTGCTCCTTGATCTGATTCGCGAGAGTCGATGTCTTTGAGGCTAAGGAAGGATCCTCTCCAACATTCACATCGTCTCCATTGCGAACGGACTCCATCGGGTTCTGCGAAAACGCAAAAAAGTTTAAACCTCAGGGATATCTTCGAATCTCTGAGCATGCGCGAGTTGATTCGACGTGGACCAGTTATTATGTAGGTGGTCTGAATGGTCTCGATCTATCCATTTACCTGTCCGGAACAAGATGCCACGACCTCGTGAAGCATCTGAGTAACTTCTGTCGGAAATACTCCGTTCTTCTGCCAGAGATTTAGCACTCGCACTATTTTCGGGCGTTGGTCGTCCGGACATCTCATGAGACTCTGGAAGGTGTTCTTGATGTTCTTCTGGAACCGAGGAGCGAAGACGTCTTTCTCGCTACCGAATTGATGTCGACTCTGCCGGACGATCGAGTCGATCACATAAAGGCCCGGCACCTTGTACTCGGGCTTGCATTTGTGGATGAACTTTTCGACGGTGTGCACGACGTGCTTGTAAAGTTTGACCCCTTTCATCGCGCGCTTTGTGATGTCCGTCATCTTCGCCTTCGAAACAGGAGGACGAGATTCATAGAGAGTTTGAAGCTGGAATTAATAGAGATTTTTTTCCATTAGAGCGATACGTGGGGCTCCCTATATATATTTTCATGCTTCCGATTCTACACCTTCTCTCATTATGGAGCGAACTCAGACCGGAAAGCATCCGTCTCCTCTTCCTCTCTTTCCAACCCCTTCGAGGGGCAGCGCAAGAAAGGCAGAGGGACAGACCATCTAGATAAGCCAATTCAGGCCTCGCGGATGCGGAATAGCGCGACTCCTTTCCCCCAGTACGGAGAACGCTCGGAGGATGCCGGACCCCATTTTTGTAGAACAACATTGGCGTGTCTACGGTGAGCGCCGAGTAGATAGACGCTCTTCGTTTCCCTCACGGACAGATAGGCTGCAGAAAAGCTGCAAGGCTGGTCTGAGCCCGATGATACCGATTATATGGCGGAAGACCCTTAATTTCAGGCAAGTACGACGGATGAGTACTCAGAGTCGCCGGAGTGCTCTGGGTGTCAGTTCGTGTTGGCCCTGACCAGCGGAACTTCCGCAGAGAGGCGCAGCGAGGCCGAAGTCTTGCCCGATGTGTCCCTAAGTGTTCTTCGAGTTCAAAACAAGGACCTCGAGCCTGACCGAAGCTCTCGGAGGACCTATTGTTTTTTTTCCGCCACAACCGGACCGCTCTCCGGAACGAAACCGAGGACTTCGGGAAGAGCTTACCTCAGCGTTGAAGGCTTTTACTTCCTCCATCGCGGCTTCGTTTTTCATCGCGAGGCTCAACGAGCCTCTGATTAGATTGTGATAAGTTCGCACACCACTGTTTTGGTAAATTGTCTATCCTTCACACACCACCATGCGAGCCGCATTGCAAACAAGCACAAACCGCTTTGCGGTACAACAAGAACTAGATCAGCCGACGATCAAAACGAAACGAGCGCGAACATTCCGGCGCCAAATTTTGAATCTGAGCATCAGCTGCGCGTGAGTTTGACGCAAGACGGGAGCCGCTCGCAACGGCAAGGAGGTGCACCTTGCTGATTCAACTGAATCCACACGACAGGTGAATATCGGACCGGGAATCCTTCCCCTGACCGTGCAATGCTGAAGACGAAATGGTTTCATTCTCTCGTGCCGCTTCTCTGACCATGCCGATTTCTTCTTGGCACGGAGAGGAGTATCTCAGTACTCGGGCCGTCCGCACGATTCTCTTACTGGACGCCGACCGATTTCGATGCTCGATGTAGTTCCTCTTCAGGGTAGCGTGCGTGGCGAGCGATGGAATTCTCCGGGATCAAATACATTCTGTTGGATATCGAAGGAACTGTCACTCCGATATCTTTCGTCAAGGACGTTCTGTTCGTGTACGCTCGGGAGAAACTTGTCAAGTTCCTGGACGAAAATTGGGATAACAACGAGGACCTCGCCGACGCTGTGGAGTTGATCATAAAATACTCTCTTGGCGAGCCGGAGTCCCCGCCGACGGATGGCTCCAAGCCGACGCTGGTCGAGAGCGTGCTCTGGCAGGTAGGTACAGCTCTCCTCAATCTTCTGACTCTCTGGAGCTCGTAAGGTCGCTGCTCGGAATTGTCGTTTCTTCAATTCGGCTTCCAGACAGCAGTCACTCGTCATGATGATGACCTATCAGAATGATTGTCGTTGTATATGCCTCGGTGATTCATCGGTTGCATCGAGATGTTCAGAGATGATTTTCGTCGCCGCAGATGGACCGCGATGTCAAAGACGCTGGTTTGAAGAAGCTACAGAGCCTCATTTGGAAGGATGGATATTACACCGGTCAGCTGAAGAGTGATCTCTACGAGGACGTTTATGACGCTCTTCCAGCCTGGCAGGCCCGCAACATGCCGATAGGCATTTATTCCTCGGGTATTCCATCGCCGTCCAACATTCTCCGCCAGTTTGAACATCGAGTAGGATCATTCGATATAAACATCCGTCACAACATCTAGAGCCGGGCAAATTTTGCAGGTAGCGTCGCAGCTCAGAAGGATCTGTTCAACTACACGAAACGAGGATCAATGCTCCGCTTTCTCTCGTCTTTTCACGACTTGACCACAGCAGGATCCAAGCTCGAGGCTGCTTCCTACTCAAAAATATCCGACAGTGTGGGTTTACAGCCGAGCGAAATCCTATTCCTGACTGATGTGTTCGGAGAGTACACGGCCGCCCTTGCGGCGGGCATGAAGTCAGTAATTGTTCTGAGGCCGGGGAACAAACCCTTGACGGAGACCGAGCTGAACCAATGCATTACGATATCGAAATTCGACGAGATAAAATTTCTTTGAGCCCGTGACCCTCCGAGATTGGTGTCGAATGAATGCGGTATCGTGTTGTCCTGATTTTCCCAATGGAGAGTATTTGAAGAGTAGCTATTCGTCCTATAGACTTGCCATCCATTTTTCCGGCAGCGGATATAACAGACCGTCTCAGCTCAGATCCACTGCCCCATCCCCGCAGGCCCAAGTGGGTTCCGTACCAGCCGAAGAGCTCCTACCGCGCGATCGGGCCCCTTTCATCGGCTATAAAATCACGTTTCATCCCAATCAAGGCATCTCGAGACTATTCCGATACTGGACTCGATCCTCTTTGCGTCTTCCGCTTTCGTCGCTGTGAAGCTATTGCTTACGGTTTGCGAAGTCCGCCCGATGTGCACTGTTACTGGAAATGGTTGATGGGCAGAGCGGTCACGAGGCACCGTACATATTGCGCTCAGATGTCTCGGTGACTTTTGGGGCGCTGATTGCTCGTGGTTTTGAGGGGAAGAAGATGTCGAGAAAAATTCCTGACGCCTCACACGCAGGGGAGCATCACGACGTATCGAGTCAGGTTCCATCAATTCTTTTTCTATGAAAAGATTAAAAAACGATAGGTATGGGGAAATCGGGGATAGATCCGAGGAGGGAGTCGAATCGGAGTATCGGCCGAGGAATCGAGAATGGCTTGGTATGCCACTGTATGGGCGGCGTGAGAATTGTTCCCGGAGTGTTCCTGACTCCTGACCGATCACAGGAGGATGGGAAACACAGTCATGCATAAAATATAGTTCGATCCCGGATCATACATCCCGTTTGTCTTCGGAACGTATTTCCGCTCAGGGGATCTGCTTGAGAACTGACCGCGAGTAGAACATAGTCTACTACCACCGAGAAAGTTCCTGGCGAAAGATACCGAAGACATCACCGTTCTATCGAGGCATCGTGCTAGGAGTTGGAGCTAGATTGTCGGGTCCGACTCTACATTTCGAAGGAGCCCGCCAAAATCCAAAGTCCCACCATCCAAACCGAAACCACTAGACGCGGCCATCTTCCTTTCCACGCCGCACCTCACTGTGGTCGCGTCGTCAACATGGTAAATATCGAGTTTTCTTGTTTAATCTGAGAGCTACATCTTGATTTGAGAGTTGAACGTTCCCTGGGCCTCTTCGTTGAAAGACTGGAGTGAGGCTCAAGTTCGGAGTTCGAAATTTCGGAAGATTTAAATCCTTGTGTTGGCCTCACGAGAACCAGACCACGTTGTGTGACACAAGCATCGAAGTTACGTGGTGTTGGATTTCCCATCATTCTTGCGCATCTCGCGTATTTGCATCGGGTGTAATGGCCGAGTTGCCGGACACCGTGGCCCGAGGCTACTCGAATGCGTTGGGATATGTGAGACTCCGACGAACTTCTCAGTCAGCCCGGATCCTCGACTCCATACGCGGCTCTTAGCAGCTCGTGTATTTGAGCACACGTGAAATCGCATTCCCGGGCACGGATACTGCTGGGTCCTTTGCGCTTACATAGTGTCGGAAGTTTCCAATTTCCATTGCAAGCACGCGCGAGGAAGACCATTATCAATTCCGCAGTCAATTCAAAGGTCGGCATCGTCCGAGGAATGCTTTGAATCGAGGCCTTCTCCCCAACTTGGTGGTGGAATATCATCCTTCACGAGCCCAAGGACTCGCTGGTTTGGATACAGGCCCAACGTCTAGACTTGGAGATCGAACGTCCAATCTCAGGAGTATTGTTCACTTGCAGCCTCCCAAAAAGGATACGAAGGGAAAGTCCGACCCGGCCAAGTCCGGTAAGAAGAAAGAAGGATCCGGAGGAGGCAAGGCCAAGAAGAAGAAGTGGTCGAAAGGAAAAGTTCGCGACAAGCTTAACAACCTTGTTTTGTTCGACAAGGCAACCTACGACAAGTTGCACAAAGAGGTAATCTCACTCAAAAGTCAAGTATGCATTTACTCGCCGATTGTCTCACAAGCTCGCGGAACGGGAATTCTCGTCTCCGGAGTATTCGCATGCCGTCACGGATCGATGATCTATCAACGTGAACCGAAATGCTCCCATCTACGTCAAGAGACGACGTTGGGATTTGTTGGTGTTGGATGTCACTAGATGAGTGTAGATGAGTCTTATCGTGAGTGTCGCGTTCGTCCTATCAGACCCTGTGTTGCATGTGAGCACTCCCGCTCACTGTCGTTTGGGCGTCCCCTTCCCGCAGTCTTGTGGCCTTTGCTTGAGTCCTGAGTCTGCTAAAGCTATGAGACTGCGGTCAGGACGATGTTCACCTCATCATCCAACGGCGATCTCCATCCTCCGGGTTGTCGTGTCTGACTCAATCAGCTGTATCTCAGCACGATTGTTCATCTTATTGACGTATTCATATGCATCCTTCTGGCGGCTCTTCTCCGCTAATTCCTCCGTCTTCTTTTCTCCCCAGGTGTCGGCATACAAACTGATCACCCCTTCAGTTGTTTCTGAGCGTTTGAAGATTCGTGCGTCCCTGGCGAAGAAAGCCCTCCAGGAACTTCAGGAGAGCGGAGCCATCAAGCTCGTGTCGAAACATCACTCACAGATTATCTATACGAGAACGACTAAGGCCGAGGATGCTTGAATAAATCGCTCATGATGCTGGAATATTCTTCGTTTCCCTTTTGTCCTCGAATACCCCAACAGCTCTCAGTTCGACGAGCACTATCCTTTTTTTTTTCCGGTTCCGCGAGCTCAATCGTCGCGGCTCTCTCAGTCCATTAGTTACATTCCCGAATTTTTCTGTGAAGCTCACAGCTCATTCTTAGCATACTCATAGCCCGTGTCTCGTCCAGAAATATCTGGATACCGGAGCTCATGGACTTGAAGAGCGCTTTGTGGAAACTAGCATAGCTTGCTAGGAGGAACTTGAAGCAGTTCTCCAAGATCTTAAGAACACGACGGACAGCACCCCATGTAGTAAATGGCTCATGTTCGTGAAACCGGAACCCCCAGTCGGACATGAAGTGATGAAGTTCGGGACTCGAATGGTTGCCATCCAGAATTCCTGATGTGGACAACGTCCCGATTCCGGCGCAATCGATCGGAGACCCGGACGCTGGCAGAAGCTCAGGGATTCCAGAGCTGACGAATTTGAATCGAGTTCACCCCCATCGGTTTCTTCATGCTGACGTCACGAACGCTTTCCACCTAATGCATGCGGCGGCAGTGGCGGAGGGATGGCGCGCCAAACTCAAGCCCGCGCTGATTTGAACGCCTCTCGGGGGTGAAATCGAACGACCACGAGAACCCGTACGCTGCTGTTTGTACGGAGCTCACATGGGTTTGTTGTCATTGGGATTTCGGGTGATTCTGTGATAGCGCGTCAATTCATCCTAGGAACGAGGCCATCATGGATAACGTGAGCTCGACGTAATCTTGTTCTTCGAAGTCTGCGATTCCTTCAACATGTCGAGGTTTGATTTGCACTCGGAGCCCCCGACGGGTACGAAGTTCCATGAGCGCTATAAACACGCTCTGGTGAAAGAAAACCTCGCGGCTTACCGGCCGGTGATGCCTCCATTACTGAAGGACAGGCTCGAAATTAATCTCGATGTTATCGATCGAAACGACCTGCTCATCCTCCTTCACACGCTAGTCAACGATGACAGCCTCCTGTCGGTGGCATTCGAAAGCCATCTCCTCCGAGACAATCCCCAGCTGACGCACGACATGATGAAGCTCCACTATCACAGCAACGTCCGACTCCCTATCTACACCGATCCTGAGATTATGTCGTCGATTTGCAACGCTCTCTACCGTCACTTGATTAGAAACGAGTGGTGTCTCGCGGTTTTCCGCCTCGTCGGAATCCCAATGTCGGAAAAGCATCTCGCGACCGTCACCGCCGCATTTCCCGCCGCAAAGTCGATGAAAATTTTGAGTCTCGAGGAAATGCCTCTGTACCCGAAACAAGTGAATGTTTTGGTGAGTGCGCTCCCCCTGTTGTCGTCGCTTATGATTCTGAATTTGTCGAGCTGTGGTCTCAGCTCGAAGTTGATCGCTCAATTGTGCGCTTTCATCGCCGAAGACAACAAACTCGAAAGACTCATCCTCAATTCAAATCCAGTTGGAGACAGCGGGGTGCTGGAGCTCGCGAAATCTTTGGAACAGAAAAATAAATTCCGTGCTCTCGATTTGCAAAATTGTGGGATCACTGCGACGGGATGCCGAGCTCTTATCCAGATGCTCTACTCAAATCGTTCCGTCGAGGTTTGCGACATTCGAAGGAATCCCGCTATTCCGAGGGACATCGCCCTCGACATCGCGAAGATCATGCTGGAGAACAATAAGGACCATTCGAAACAAACGTGTTACCGACCATTGCGCATCACGACAACGGCACCGATTTCGGTGGTAGACGAACCGATCAGTACTTCGGCAATCGAGAAGCCTCGAGGCTCTCTGCCTCCCAGAGATTATCCCTCCGTGAAGCTCCCCCAGAAATCTCGACAAAATTCGTCCGTGGTAAGCTCCTCTATTTGGTCGTTCTTATCGAGCCATATATTCTGAGAAGGTCCATAAATTAGAACTCATTATCTGCTGATTTACGAGAACTCTGAGCGAACTTCAAATACTCCGCCGTCTTCAGGTGAACGCCTCTGCTGTTGATGATTCGTCGAAGAACGATGGGGTATTTGTGTCCAAGGAGTTCCTATCTCGACTGGAAACATCCCTCATGAAGTTTCAAGTGCTCCTCGATTACCTCGAACAAGAACGAAACCAAGCTGGAGCTGAGGACTCAAGGACCAAACCGGGGAATGTTCCTGAACGGCGTCAGCCGCAAAGATCAAGTCTCCCGGAGAAGCCCGGGCCAGCCTCGCGAGATCGAAGCTCGGGACTGGAGTCCACCACGAGCAATACTGGGAACTCGAACTCGAAGTCAGCGTTGGACGCACCTTTCTCGGCGAACTCCGAGTCTCAACTCTCAAAGAGTGGAGGATCCAAGTCGCCGCGATCATTTTCTCACGCGATGGACCCCACGTCTTCAGCGAATCGACCCGAGATGCCGAGTGAGAATTATTCAGATAGTTTCGTGTCCACCTCGAAGGAGGACGAAGATCCGGAACCTCCATCGAAATACCGAGAAATTCTTTCGATGGGTTTCCCATCTCAGTCCAGCTCTGGCCAGGACACCATCAAAGAACAGACAACGACGACGGCGACGACTCCAAAGAAGTCTCACACAGAAAACTATGAAGAATCGGTTCAAGATGCGGAAGATATAACAATCACTTCCGACAATGTCACGGACAGTTTCGGGGCGAACCTCGCGTCGATCGAGGGCATCACCCGACAGTCCTCCTACTTGAAGATCGCTGAGGAAATCTACAAAGATCCGCATATTTTGGAAAGTACTCGCGCATCCGCTATACTGGGGGATGAAGACGATTACGACGACGTGGTGGTCTCATCGAAGAAGAGCTCCTCGAGTTCTAAGAAGACGGAAACGAATTTGGAAGAACTGGAGGAGCGGCTGAAAATCATTAAAAACAAGTACAACGAAATAGAGGAGCCACTGAGAAGACTGGGCGCTGCTTTCGGAACTGCTAAAGGCCATCTTGCGAGGGATTCCGATGAGGAAGAAGATGATGGGAGCCGAGTTTCAGACTCTGAGCCCAGGTTGAAAAAACCTCTCAAACTAGATGATGTTTCCATATCTGATAGCTGGATCGCCGATGCGATAGGGGAATCTAATGAGCGCTCTTCGAACTCAATCCCGACTTCGTATTCCGCCGATCTCACGGGTTCGGACCTGGAAGACTTCTAGGTCCTCGAGTCTCGGTTCTCATTTATTGATTATGTAGATGTAGATGTAGATACATTCATACCTATGCCTCGCATGATCCCGAGGAATTCGTGAATGGAGAAGTCACAAATTCACCTAAGCGTCCGCGGTGGTCGGCTGGAGTATTGCCGGCTGCATTACGGTGGATCTTCGACCGTCACCTATGAAGACACTCCAGAATATTTTGCGACGGTTCGGAAAGCGACAAAATTCCGATGGAGAGCTTCTCAAGATTGAAGAATAAGTCCCTGCAGATCAGATGTGGGCACTCTTGCGATACTCGGAACTGCCGCCCCATCATCATCACAGCATCATTCCATGTTCGGAGATGGCTGCCATATATTTGTGAATATTCAAAGAACGTGCGTTTTGAACATGCTTTCGAACTTTCGTACACCATCATGCCTGGTTGGTTAATGGGACAGGATTGTATTTGTTGCCAGATGGCTTTTATTTGACACGGTAATGATAATAATATTATACACAGAAATTGATTCATGATATTATACACGGATGTTGCTTCCTGATCTACGCCTGATGGTAGAGCAACTCGGATTGGTATTCGTCAAGGTAGCCTTGTGACCGCTTGACATCGACAAACATAGAATAAACTCGTTTTATATCCGCCAACGAAACCTCAGATGCGCCCCTTTTTTGCGCCACCAGCTGGGCGGTCGTTATCAGTTGAATTGCGTAACGCAGCGAAGTTTCGGTCCCGATCTTCGTCAGGATGTTCAGAGCGTCGTCTTGCATGTTGACATCTTCCTCCTCACATCGAACTTTGAGAATCTGCTTGATCTCCTTCTCTGTATACGGGACAGTCGAAATGATGAGCACTCTATCGAGGAGGTCCATCGGTATACCATGGGGAGACTCGTACTCGGTTCCTCGAACTTTCGTCAGGCCTCGGTTAGTGGCCATGACAAGAATCGGTGCCAAATCGCTTTCGAGAGCCCGATTCAGGAAACTGAAGCACTCGATGTCGAGCATGTGGACTTCGTCGATGAACAGAACACCAGGAACGATGTCGGCCTTTCCTTCCTCGCGCCACTCGGATACCTTCGCGTTGATCTGTTCCCTAACTTCGGTCTTGATCTCACCGGTGTCGCCGCTGAACAGAGCGAGGAAGCCATGGGTGCGTGAGTTGATTACGTCGATTTCGTGCAAGGTAACCGTGTGCACGACCTCCTTGCGCTTCTGCAGCTCGCCTTCAGGGCACTGGACGAACTTCGACTGCGGTCCCGAAGCATCGTAATCGCGTTCTTTGGTGAAACTTCGGCCCAGCTTGGTGACTTTTCCCGTCGCCTTGTCGATCGAAATTATGTCTCCGGCAACGACTTTTTCTTTGAGCATGGACTCGATCATTTTCGTGCCAAGGTCGTAAACTGTTTCCATTTCGGTCGTTTTCAGAGTGAGTTTCCCCACCTTCGTTCCTTGGCCTGTTGCCGGCCGGTCAACCTGGATCTCAACGACCTCACCTTCGATGATTTCGGTTTCTTCCTTGATTCGTACCCCGATGCTCTTCCGTAGGGCTTGCATGAGCGCCTCGGTCTTGCTCATGTCCAAGGAATAGAATTCCGAGCCGGATATCGAGGTGAATGGGGTGTCCGGACCGAGAGCCGACGACATTCCCATGGCGATAGCAGTCTTACCGGTTCCTGGTTCTCCAGCGAGGAGAGCTGCTCTTCCCGCGATTTTTCCCTCCTTGATCATCTCCAGTAGGAGCGCGGCGGCTCGGCGCGCACTGACCTGACCAACCATGCCCTGTCCCACCGCCTTCGGTTCGAAATGATCGTCGAGACCGAGTCCATGGATGTGGGAATGGGCACCGGTCCGTTCAAGTCGCATCAAGTCACGCATGTCGGAAGGTTTATGCACGGCAATCATATTGCAGGATCGAGTTGAGCCTCTTCTTGCTCACAATCACAGCTCCACGCCTCGCGAATGCTGTGCACGAGCTGAACAGCAGCTTCGGTTTGGCTTCTGTTTGGAAACGGGTATCCGCTGACGCCGGGTCGCCATCTACCCACCGCCGAAGCTTCTCTCGGTTCGTCCCAGAGAGAGACTCCCATCGAGGCTCATTGGCGGAACCGAGGTGCTCAAATCAGTCGAGGTCCTGAGCCGGAGAATGCAGTCATCTGGCCGGGAGCTTCTCGAATGAGGAGACGGCAGATGGGGCACTCGAAAGAAATCAGGATGGCCTGCTACCAGCGGCGGTGATCGATCCACCTCCACAATGCCTTCGCTGGCCATAGAAGCTCGGTGATAGTCCCGGATCGGGTTCGGGATCGCGCGGCAGGTAGCAGATAGCCGGGATGAGGCAGGGATCAATATCTGATCAAGGATCCGACGCGCGAATTCCGGGCGAGGGATCGCAGTCTCGAAATCGTCTCCGGGGGAAGACCCCGGTCATGCTCGAGTTTTTCCCAAATAGATATAGAAGTTTCCTATTGGCGCCAAGGCAAGAGCAATCGATCGTTTCAGAGAAAGAGCCTGGAAAGGGCGACTGCTGAGGCTCAGGAGACGATAGAATTCCCGAATCGAGAACAATCCGAA
The DNA here is from genome assembly GCF_000255335.2 of Galendromus occidentalis. Taxonomy (NCBI): domain Eukaryota; kingdom Metazoa; phylum Arthropoda; class Arachnida; order Mesostigmata; family Phytoseiidae; genus Galendromus; species Galendromus occidentalis. The sequence continues at coordinate 240,021 of NW_003803826.1, forward strand.
GCTTCTGATCTGATCTGTAAGGCCTTGACTACATAGTATGAGTACGGCCAGACAACTGCGAAAAGTCGGCCTCTCTCTAGGATTAAAGGGTAATTCTTGATCGTATATTTTGGAGCTCGTTTTCGCTCGATGAGCGTGGCATGCAAGATTTCCCGCGGTTTCAGTGAGAGGGTTTCCCCGAGCCTGGAATCGTCCCTTGAGAGACCCCCTACTCGCTGATCGGGCATCTGGTATGTGGATTGCGAGCCGCTCGCCATGAAAGGCCCTTGAATGTGATGTTGAACATATCAATCGATGAGGCAGGCCTTAGTAATTGATAGACGGAGAATGATTCTTATTATCAATTATTTAGAACTTCTGCGGATAATGATGCGGGGAAGTAGTTGCACTCCGATGATTCCGTCTCTCACCTCGCGACATCAGTCAATATGAATCAGATCGCGTCCCCGTCCGACTCTAGCCGCAGGATCCGACTGAAGATCTCACAGATGAGTTTTTCATGACGCAGAATGGTTTCGGATTCAGTTCCGACGAGCAGAAGGGAGCATTCTCGGATCTCCTCATCATCCGGAGCGGCGAAAAATGAATTGTTCTCTAGTCGGCCGCGATCGAGCTTTCCAGGCGAGCACATCAAAATGATTGGTCTTCGGTCTCCTGTTCCTGGGGAGAGGAGACCAGCCCTGCCACGGTATCGTCCGTCGTCGGAGGGTTCATTCATGCGTGCCCAGCTCCGTTCGCCGCTACTTCTGCATCAATCACGCAGATGAATTCGTTGCGAAAAGCGGTAGCTCTCGTACACGAATGCAAGGAAATGCTGCATGGACTAATGGATTCGCCCGGAAAAACGGAATGTACGCGGAGGGACAGCGGGAGAGGCTGCCGGGAACCACGGTGAACGGAAGATATGTATGAGAAGACGCGCAGAAACAGAATCGAGTGCAGATACATTCGATATGAGGCATTCGCTCCGCGGGATCGTACCGCTTCCGGCATTCGCTCCTCGTCTCGAGGCAAGCATAAACGGAGAGCGCTGTATCAAAAGGCTAATTGCAAGCAACAGAGAACTGTATCGATGTCGGGGCTTATTCTACTCAATCGTCGACTCTCGCGATTCCTTGGGGGTCTTCGCGAGCTCCTTCGCTTCACATATCTATCATCCCAATGCAGTCAATCCAGAAGATGCTTACTTCGTAAACTTAACACGGAAGCGTCGAGGAGCTCTCGAAGGTGTTGAAGAACAATACGAAGTGCTGGCTCCAGCGAATTCTGTTGTCTTTCAGCGAGGAATCACTCCCCTCTACCTGATTCGCACGATGCAGTAGACCGCCGGCCTCTGCCGAGAGCTAGTGTTTCGTTGCCGCGATCGCGAGCGTCGCGTCGTCGGATTTTGGACAAGGTTGAAAACTTCACCCCATGAGGATTGAAGAATCGCTAGAGGACTGGGGAGAGTGTTTTTCTTTTGCACATCTATGCTCCCCGTGAAAGCTGTATCCGCGAGGAACTGTACCTTCCAGACTTTTGCCGCCAAGAAAAAGCTCGAGATCGAGCCTCGGCTTCCCGAGGAGCTTGAAGTAGGTAATCATGGGGAACGGGAGAGGACGGGAATAGTATCAGCGAGAGCAACCCACGCAAGAGAGCGGAGCAGCTTCGAGCCATTGACTTCCGGCTCCGTCAGTTAGCTCAGGCCGTGATGAGAGCGCGCCAGCGGCAAAGGCCTGCGGGTGATCCGATCCCGAGGCCTCTGAGGTGTGAGCCAGCGATTACGGGACTCTCGAATCCAGGTGCTCGAGCCGTGGTCGTGATGCCGCGACGATCTTCCGGGAATTTCTCGTGAATTTTCGACTCAGTCAATCAGCTCCAGAACTCGACGGGAGACCCTATCAACTTTCCGAAGCAGGCAATTCGTCGATTACTAATACTAGTTCAATGCTGTCGTTGAGGAGACGGAGGCCCCAGAATAATCAAATAAATGTCTTCTGTCCATCTGCTTGATATCTGTTGCTGTCGTATCCATTCCATCGCAATCCCGGGTCTCCCTCCAGCTTTCGATTTGACCTCGTTTCGGAGTGATCTCGAACTTGTTAGGAACTCGCCTGGAGAGCGCCCAATCAGCGGTCGAGAGGAAATGGGATTTCCGGGTTACGACATTCCTCGTTATGAATCTCGCGACGGAGCTCAGGAAGAGCTCCAGGTAGGACGCGCGAGTTCATCTCGAATTTACATGGCTGAGTTCCATCTTCGATAGAGACGCCTTTCGTGACTTTCGACTCTCGGGAAGGCGTCGTCTTCCCCGTCAGGTTGTTTTACCGCCTGGGGTCAGCGAGGCAAGGCAGAAGAAAAGCCCCTGAATGCCTTGAATCAACACTCGGTCACCCACGACAGGCTCTCACGACTGCCGGTTCTCGGACAAATCTTATCTTTACTCAATCGTCCGAACATCGAGCCCAGTCGATCCATGAATGAGGGAAGCGCGTTCGAAGCCCTCGAGGGGGACCCGAACATCGAGGGGCTCACCCCGATTATTTATTCGTTGAGACTGATGCTTCACCGACGAAGCGAAAATAAGTTTGCCTGTCTGGAGATCGAGGAATTCCCCCCGGAAACGCCAGAACGGACGTTGTCAGAACTTTTGAAAGTTGGAGGATTCGATCAGCACGAGACGTTTTCCATCCTCGAACAGCAGACTTTGATGGTCACACCAATGGCAGCTTCCCCCACCCGCTCACTTGGTTAGCCTTCCATCAAGCGCGGGTTCCACGCAGAAATTGATGCTTTACGCAGAACGAGTGCGCAAGGAGCTGTTGTGTCGCTCCATTTGATCCGGCACTAGCTTCTTGGAAAGCGTCTCCTAGAGAGATTGTTCAGATGAATTATCCATCGATTCGAGGAGCGGCAACAATGTGGGAAGGCCGGGACATCGAGGTTCCGGGAGACGATCGCTAGAGTTTCGAAGAAGAGCACCGGACGACCGATCGGGAAAAATATCGCATCTGCTCCCAGACGAGGCAGTCAGCGCGTTGAGAAAGGCGAAACGAGCCGAGGGAACGGGGAAGCAAAAGAGGGGAAGCTAACGGTGCGGGACGTTCGTTGAAACGCTTTGTTGTGGTGTCCTGAGATTCCAGGAACCTAGCGATCCGTTCCGATGATCTGGACTCCTGTATGTTAAACGTTTGGCCGGCTTGACGTCAGGGTCTTGCCCTTTCCCAAAACTCAGGTCTCTCCCCGAAGCTTCTCCTTGCCGCCTCTGCTCCAAAACCACTACTCCGTTGGTTGGGCATCGGAACGTCGTCGGCAAAAAGGGAAAATTGGGTGTTGAATTCAGTGTGGCCGCGGTGCCATCGGTGTGCAACAAGGTGCGAACCAGTTTTGTGTGATCACTGCTCCTCTAGGATGATACAGGAAAAAGTTGGTCCGCTCGAGTCACTCCGCTGCTCGATTCAGTGCGTCTAGTGAACTTGGAATCAGAAGTCAAGGAAAAACACGTTCCAAAAGGATTCTGGTGAGCTTGCCCTGGCTTACGGTAGTGTTTTCTGCTCTTAAGTCGGATAATGTCCGGGATTACCCCGCCGGTGGATGCCGTTGACTTTGAAAGCTCTCCAAGGAGGAAAGGGAGAGAGGAAATGGAGGTCGGCGGCAAATCAATTTGAAAAACTCTCAACAGCGAACGGGAGCGTCCCGATGCGATTCTCGAGGGATATTTCCCGTCATTGAGAGGGCTCCGCCTGGATTCTCGGCTTACAGAATATTCGCAGATCACGAATATTGGATTTCTTGTTACTATGAGGTAATGTCCTTGCCGAAGATCGCTTCAGTGATGAGCTTGTGCATCCCGGATTCACGAGCTACGCCGACGACCGTCGGGCATGCCTCGCGAACAAAGCTCGGAGACAATTTGCCTCCCTCGTCGGATCAAATTCTTCACGTCGGAAAAACAATGAGGGAAGAGCCTAAGGGATCCCAGTCCGGCACAGGATCGATCGCTCCAAGCAATTTAAGGTTCTCCTGCTCAGGAGAGAACCTCGAACAAGCAGCGGCTCGATATCGACGGAGAGTCCAGAAGTGGAAAAGAGAACGAAAGGAGCAGTCTCTCTGCTGTTTCACACTTGGGCTCCAATTCACACGAATATTAGTCGGCGACCGATTAAGGGCTCCGTACGAAAGATAAGCAAGTTCTGGGCCTCTCTGGTATCGTTTCGTCTGCAGCTCGATGCGCGAAGGAGATAAGTCGCTGAGCGGGGCACTGTCTCCCGCTTTCGGCTTCCTTTCCTGGAACTCGGTGGGGTTGGATGATGGAGAGGACAAGCCCCCGTTTTTTTCTTCCGCTCCCCCGACGCATCCATTATGTCTCGCCAAAGCCCGACAAGATCCCCGGCAAGATCTTCCCCTCGGTTGAAAGGAAGTCGTTCACTGAAACGGGCAGCAGCGAGAAAGGAGGGAGTCTGGTGGTCTGGGAGGGAGATCCGCCGAATCCGAGATCAAGGCTTTGACAACGGCCGGGGATTTCGAGTGATTGTGCGGCAGTTTTCTCCTTGACAGCGAGAATGCTGGGATTGTGATCCTAGAGTCGGTCCACGACCAAGGCCACAGAACTCAGCGCTCTGACGAGAAAATCGTGGAATCGTGTTCCCTCGACACCGCAGGTTCAAACCTCGTGCGTTGTAAGCGGAATAGAAGTTACTTTCTTGCCAGTGAACTAATTTTTCCCGCTAACTCACCGAGGCTTCCGAGAATCATCCAAGCAATACTAATCCAGAACTGGAGGGAGGTCAAATGCATTGCGATATGCGAAAGCGAAACATTTCACGCACGAACCCTATCTGTAGTTCTCGTTGAAGCTCAGTCAGTATTTTGCGCGGCTACGTGAGCGATAGCCTCCGGTATCAGCATGAGCTCCACGTGTGTGCTCTCTAGTCCCGGGGGAGACGTGAGTATTAAACGTCCCTCGCTTCCCGTGTTCTGGCTTGGGTGCGCCTCATTGCGCAAATGTATTCGATGAATTTTGCATCTCGGTCCGGCAGGAGAGCGTCCGAGCTGCACCGGAAGAAATACTCTACCTCGTCCTCGTTTGCTCGTCAGCGGAAATTAAATGAAGACATTCTGCGGCGTTATTTCTCCTTCCCTAAATGATGCCCATTGGCTCATCGGCGACTTCTACTTGGGAATTTCCGGCGATTTTTGAGGCAATGGGGACATGGGGACCTTCTGCGAATTCTCCGACGGCGTGAGCGGCCAATGAAATCGAATGTGGAGAGAGACTGGAGACATGTCTGACGTCGAATATCGACTCCTTCGTTACTCGAACTACATCGAGGCGATCTTCCTTTTGCTCGGCGAGGATCGCTTCTGCCTTCTTGCGCCACTTATGCGTCTCAATTGCGAGACAAAGCATCCATGCTGATCGCTACAACTTCACTGACGACCGCGGGGGCCCTATTCGGAATCGAGAGCGCTTCTCGGAAGAAGTTCTTTCAATCTATAGAAGAGCCCTCTACGACAGCATTACGGTAATAATTCGACCGAATGTCGCCGAGATCGATATCGATCTGATAATAATTGTAGATGGGACGGGACGCGGCTCCTAATGGATTGAGAGTGTCCCCCTTTTCCTTCCGAAGGGAACATTTACTCAGAACTTTTAGTGCAAATAGCGCCGCACACAGGTGAGCCGGTTCGGCACTGGACGCTAAAACGAGCTCCGAGCATCGCGACCGAGTGAACTCGGTCCGTTCGAGCAAACCCTGAAAGGCTCGCCGTCCGCTCCGAATACATCTCACCCCGTAAATAGGTTCCGGTCCAGAAAGGCCTGTCATGAGACCTGCCAGAAGACAATCTTCAGCAAGGTTGAACAAGAGGTCGTTATCGGCAGAAGAGTTCGCAGTTATTTTCGAACGTCCGCTGCCTGACAACCCACGGCGGCCGTAATCCCGCTTGATAAGGCATCGTTACGTCGGGACTCGCACCAGATCTTGCTCGGGAAAAACTCGGGGACTCTAATTGCTTCAACGATCCGCTGCTGAGGTCCGTAAGTACAAGGAAGCGCCCTTCCCGCCGGTACAGCACCTGACCTTCTGGAGAGCAACATGTACACGTTGTCCCCTTAGAGTTATCCGCACGGACATGCCGCTTTTCCCAGGACAGTAAATTCCTCCGCGAAGCCATCCCAGTCCGATATAAATTCACGTTAGCGCTAAGGATTTTCTCTCTGGGTAGGAGGCAACACCAGAGTTGTCGGGAGACTCGGGTGCTGTGTCGAATGATATAAAGAATACGGTCACTCGAAGAAGAAAATTGAGTTTCGCTTGTGATGTCTCGGTGAGACGCTCAGCTTCTGCCTGTCATCCGGATAGAATGTGTACTTTTCGAACGAGGACGGCTTCCTCCACACCGGATGACGGCCTTTCTGTTGCAATCGTGTTCGGTCTCCGGATGATTCTAACCTGGTTCCCGAGCTTCCCCGGAGCTTCCTCCCGGTTGCCACCGTCTCTGGTGAGACCTACCCCTCCCTCCTGTAGGATTTCGACAGCTGGTAGAGAAGGCAGCGGTTACGTGGTATCGTTCGACCCCTATGGTTTCACCGTTCATGATCTCAAATCGAATCACTCGATTATTCGTTCATAGAGAGACAATATCCACGAGCGGAGCATCACTGAGAAGAAGCTGTGTGAATCGGCCGTACACTGTGTCAGCTGTTTTTCGGCTCCACTGGAGCGCACTGCCTTTCCGAGTCAATGAAGATCCTGCCTAGCGACTTGTGTAAGCCATCCCGCTCAGCCCCGATAATCGCATCAAATGATCTGCTGGATAGGCTTTCGGGATTAGGAGACATTCCCGCGAAACATTTGTATAGCCGCTTGTGGCAACCTCCTGGCCGGCACATCATTCAATGAACTTGAGGTAGACGCTGAATAAGGAGAAAGCAATCGTGGATTTCAGTTCCACCCATTTTGATTCGATGCTCTCTCGAAATCAGGGAATCGGGAGAAGCATTCCCGCGGGATAAGGGATTAGCACAAGGGAGAGACAAGCCAGAGAAGGACCACGGAACGGACAATTTAGGAATTTTTCGAAGAGGAAGGAGCTGATGAATGATGAACGTCAACTCATCAGCCCAGCGGATTCTGTGGTGCCGCCGAGTCGGAAAATGTTGGAGATAGATGGGTATCGGGTTGGATGCGTCACTTGCCATAATATCGAGATAGCTATCAACGCATTTGAATCGATTACTCATCCTACTTGCGCGTATCGCATTCGTCTGGGGCACCAGAATACTGCCCACTCTGAAGTTCTCGGCGAGTTTCCCGATGAACAGCGATGTTCTGCCCACTCTGAAGTTCTCGGCGAGTTTCCCGATGAACAGCGATGTTCTGGATCTGGATTAGCTTCGTCTTCGGCGATTATTTCTCTTGAGGGGACTTTTACCCGTCTAATCAAAATACATTGAAATCTCCGGGGAGTCCATCGCTGACGCGGGAGAAGCTCAGATGAGATCGAGTCGATGTCTATCGATCTGTCCTGGCGGACCGTTGAATATCCGACCACAGCCCAAAGGATCATTTTAAAATGTCCTATCGATCTGATGCGAGTGCCCCGTTTCCGTGCTTGAACTCTACGGATATGCCTCCACAACGGAGATGTTTAACTTCTTCCTCCGCACTTGTTATCGTCCGGAGCTGCGGATCAGGTCCGCGATCGGGTGTCAAATCCAGTGGAGTGCGGTAGCGTACATGGGGAAGGAGTCAAGGGACCATTGCGTTCTATCCTGCGTGTGAACTTAGAGTCTTCTCTCCTTAGTTAGAGGATGTCCCACGGGGCGACGAGCGGAAGCTTCTCGGAGACCTGACATGAGAGAATCGCTCAGATATCTGCGTTGGGGCTCGTGTGTTCGCGAGGGAAAAGTATGCTGAGGAAACTTGCGATTAGCCCGGATCCTATGTGGAGCGTTGGCGATATAAAAGTTTGGCAGAAGTTCTCGAAGGGCAATCAAACCCGGGACGTACCTAATATTTCTTCTTCTCCGGGATTGTAGAGAGAACCCACGCGAATCTCGGATTGAGGCGTGACACCGTCCCTGTACACATGTCTATTTCAGAGCAGTGTCGTGACAAGCGAATATCATTGGTTGGTCGGACGATTGCGATCAAGGCTGGGGAAGTCTCTATTTAGTCCCGAACGATCGGTCGTCAACACTGTCAGTAGCCTGATCCTGTAGCCTATTCGCTCGAAGTGAGTCCCGAGTGATATTGTCGTCATCGAAGTTGGAAGCTTGAAGCTAAATATACACATTTGACGAATCGTCTCCTGATCCGGTGAGGAAACATGGGATTCCCTCCGTCGGCGTCGGTTTTCTCAACGAAGAAACCAAGAGAACAGACGTGTCATGGACTCGCGTGTCGGTGTGCTCGAGTAGATGGAAATAGAATTCGACGGAAGTGAACGAGAGCAGAAAAAGGTGACTCGGATCGCTTTTGACATTTCTGGGGCAAGACCGACGTGTACGTATTTCGTTCCCGGAGCTCGGCGAGGACAAGGCGTCGATGTATTCATTCCGAAAAAATCGAGCGGATCGTCAATGTAGGGGTCGGTGTTGGTATTCGCTCCGCTAATACGTACTCGGTCTTGAAGAGCGTTGGATCGAGAGTCGTTTCTCTGGCTCCTCGTTCCGGATGCTGGGACTCTATGGCCTCTTTCATCCGACGGAAATCCATGTTTGGAGATTCGTAAACCAATCCTCGACTCGTGATCTGTTTGCATTACCGTCTTCTGATCTCAGCATCTTCCGCTCAAATGTCACAACCATGCCACTGCTTTCGAATAACTCGCCGCATTCGACGAGTCGCTGACGTCAGCTTCGCGTCTCAATGTGAGATAGAAAAGTAATAATAACACACACTCTCACCACGGCGCTCGAAAACACCGGCGGTTCTGGCGTGACGTTCCTCCCGCATTGTGTTCCAGGAGCCGGGTACCTCGACGGTTTTGTAAATTATAGATCGATTCTGGTGGCATCGGCCGGAACGCACGACAAGCTGCTAATGATTTCCGCTGCACGTGGGTGTCGCCGAAAAAATTCTGTGTTTCAATTGCCGTCGGGGAAAATCGAGTTGTCTGCTCGACAGGAGTTTGCTATTTGGTGTTCGGGACAATGTTGTGGTCGAGCGTCAAATCCGCAGGGAGCTCGTGCACCTCTCCGTGGAATGAGCTGTAAAGCCCGCCATCGTGAGATAATCTGACTGAGAATCCAATTGTAAAATGAGCCGTAAAATAAGCCATGAAAGCAACTTATAAACTTATTCGTGGTTTATCCGCACAGAGGCCCGGCTAGGCTTTTTTTCGAATAACTCGATTGGTTCCCCTGAGTGCGAGTTGCGTGAGCAGCATCTGCCTCAAGCTGTTCAAAACTCGCAACCGTCATGAATCATGGAGTAGAAGCGATTTGAATAGTCGGAAAACTAATAGGTTGATGGAATAGGTCGGCGATGCCTCATGTCATCGACCCAATGACCACCTGCGAAGCTGAGCTTGAACGAGTTCAACCTTTCCGCGTAATATACAGAGTATCTAAACGGCAGCGGAATGTTTTGTACGAGTCTCTTACTTACAGAAAGTCTGTTCAGACAGAAAGACCTCGCGAGTCACTCAAGTTTATCGATGAGACATACAACCCGTGTCACGAATCAATAAACTGTACTTTGCTCAATGCGGAGCTTCAATTCCGCGAGTGGAGCTCCGTGCAAAGATCCCCCCCTGGGAGGAAGAGAGGGGGGAGGCTTCAAGTTCGAAGGTTCTATTCTGTCGGCGAAAAATATTCGAGTACCTAATGGGAAAAGAGTCCCTTAGACCGCTTACGACCTGAGCTAGATCATTCGCTTGCGACGGTCGACTGGCTGGCAAAGCAATAACCCACACGCGATTTGGGTGAATACGAGCGGCAGCATGTTCGCTCATGATGTTGTAGATCATCGCGTTCGACCTTCTTTCTCCAGAGAGCTAGGTGGCTCATCCGGCGTCGAATCGGGGTTATACTGAACATTGGGGGACAACTCTCTGCTCGCCGATATCGAGATTATTTGCAGGATGATGTTCATGACCTATTTGAGTTCAAGCTCAACTCCGGAGGATTCTTCCAAGCTCGATCGACCAGTGAGACCATTCCCGACCCGAGCTCCTCGACGTCTAGATCCCGATTGAAGCAACAAGTTCTGTTAGGCTTGTGGTCAACTTTTTTGTGGCTGGCCGAAGTATGGCGGAGAGCACGCTTCGCGTGCCATCCCAAGCGCTTATCTCGTGACTCGACGCCGAGGCCCCCTCTTCTAAGCCTCGATAAGGTCGCAGTTGAGGAGTTTTTAGAGCACCGAATAGCACGAGGATCTACGTGCAGACGAGACTTATTGCTTTTCTCGAACGTAATCGTGTCGGGAGTCCAGCGAACGAAAGCTGGGCCAAGTCAGTAGCTTGCTCAATCACAGGTCGGCAGTACGGCGAGACAGGTTCCGCTCAACTACCCGATCATGATGCGCCACGAAAAGGAACACGAACAGTCGAGTAGGAACGGGGGATGAATCCGAAGGGAGTCTATGGTGGATGACCTTTGACCTCGATCGGCGTGAGCACGAAGAACCTATTGTCGCAAATGTTCGGCAGAGGGGACTGTCGCTCCGAATGACTTGGGAGCGGCTCACGTACATTACGTCGAACGAGTAGTCCCATATATCAATGGAGCCACTTAAGGAGCCTCTGCGGTTTGTCTTCGTCTCAGAATTCCCGGGCGAAACTGGTCAGGAGTTTTTTCGACGGTGCCTACGTTGTGTACCGTCGACCTGGCAGTCGGCCACCGATCCCAGCCGTCGCAAAGCCCACCCGCATCATCCATCGTCAGACAACGTCGGAGTCGGTATTATATTTCCACTGTCGCCGCTTCTCCCTTGGTTGCATTTCCGACTCGGGAGGCGGGACTCGTCTGTTACATTGAATAGAATATTTCGAATGAGAGCCGGTCTGAGTTACGTTCTTTCGCCCCGACTCGCTGCTAAAATGGTTTCAGACAGGAAGTTCGTCTCAAAAAACTTTTAAATCCCGTCCTCCCCCCTTCGGCCCTCCCCAGCATGCAATCCAAGCTCGTTTGTTCTATTTCGTCACGTTCCGAGATGCTGGTGAAGCTGAGCTCGAAGACGACGTCAGCGAACGGCGAAGCCATGATTTCTAGGAATCAAGGAACAGAAAGCTTTTGAGTCGCGGCGGGAGCTCGGACATTTTGCTGGAGGTGCCTCACGAACGTCATTCTTCAAGTCATATCGAGTGCATGGGGAGAGCCCTCCGCAACGTGTCAGAGATCGAAACAAGATCAACTGACAGCGAGACTTTTCGTCCCACCCTCGCAGCAACTTATTTAGAGGGGCGTGGTCTGCAGCATGGGTGTGACATCTAGATCAACTTGGCTGCGTTTGGATAGATCGCGTCGAAAATCTCCCCCTGGGCGTGAAACCGTATTTTTTCTACCTGGCTCGATGGGATCCTATATACATACATAGGCGGTTCCGATGGTATCTCCGTATCCTTTAGTCCTCGTATCCTCTGCGTCTCCTTTTTTTATATTTCTCGCTCCATCTCTACCGTGGAGTTCCCCGGTTTGATGAAGTTAGCGTTCCAAGGCAGCCATACTCCATCAGTTGATCCACAGCGCCTGAATTTGATGCGAGACAGCTGTCATCCGAACGAGCCTGTGTCCCCAGGTCCTTCCTGCCCTCGGTCCGCTAAAAACGGCAATGGGAACAAAACGACTCCTGTCCGCAAGCGGGCGAAAATTTGTGTCGGTGTCGTCTCGGGCTCCTCGACAGAGCCTCATCCAATGATGTGCCTCCCTGAGCCTCGTCGTGGGGCTCGACACAATAGACTGGCGGAGGGCGCGAGCGTGGAAATTCTCGGCGGCGATCACGCAAGAAAAGTCGTGGGTTTTTAGTCGCTGGTCGATGAAAATCTAAAATTGTCGCGGGACTCCGCATCCGACGACCCAGAATAGTTCCTCTCGACCTTTTCCTCCATCTTCGTCGAGACTTCGGAACTAACGATGTCGGCGAGGGAATTTCATGAATATCGTAATCTCGTGGACATCGACGCGGCTGAGATTCGCTGAGGTAGTTGGCCTTTCCTCAGTGTTTCTTTGCCACCATAGTAAGATTGATCGATTTCTGGGAAGAGACTCATTATCCGAACTGTCCGCCGCGTGTTCATTCTTCTCGCCAGAACTTCCTGTCTCAGCGGATTCCTCTAGAATCAGAAATTTTGTTCCATCCTCTTCTCTGTTCGAAGAGTGCTCGCGGGAGCAATCATGATTCGCGACCGATTTCTCATAGATAGGGATGTTTCGAAACCTCCAGATTGATTGAGCGAGATCCTCGTTCCGCGAGGCTTACTGAGGGCTTACGGAGAACGTCGTTTCGTCCGGACCCGGACGTCGCGTCGCATCGCCGCTGTTCGATTCGTCAACGCAACTCAAGTCTGCTTTCGAAATTCAAGCCTGAACCTGAGATCACTGCGTTGGAATGGACCAGCGAGCTGAGGCTGTCGACTGCCGCGTCTCTTGACAAGAGCAGCCAGGGCGATGTGTCGGTGCGGGCTCAGGAGGAAAATGTTTGCGTCCGGCAGGAACTCGCGTACCGAATGAGCACGAGTACTCAGCATTTTGATGAGAGATTCAGCCCCGAGGGCGTGACACTGTCAGGCTTGTGACGAGGCTCGCCGGAATTCGCCAAATATTGACTTCCATGAGTCGGTAGAGTTCAGGCAGAGCGTGTGTGCGACGGGAAGCAGCTTATATCGAAAAAACCTAATCACCCACATTCATTTAATTCATGACACCCGGAAACTTCGTTAGACTACAGCCAAGAGCTCCCAGGAGCTTTTTCCGAGTTTTCAACCAGATACTGTGTGGCGCGAGAGGATATATCCCGTCTCTCCAACATCGAAGACTATTCCGGTATCTCCAACATCGAAGACTATTCCGGTATCGGTCCCGATGGCTCGACACATACGCGGTGCTCTTGATCGTCCCATCCAGAGTGGAGTTGTCGTCACCAGCCCTGTCAACTCGATTGATCGCGACAGGAGCTTTGAGCTCGGGAGGCAACAGAAAGGCGTGACATTGTCTCTGTGCGAAAAGCGAGGCTTCCGGCTCTAGCGTGACTCATCTCCTCGCTTCCCTTGGTGAACTTTCCAGTAGGGATCTTCTCGTGGAACGAGTGCAGAGGCTCAGGGAGACTCTGAAACGTTCTGTGATCCGGCAGTGAGATGTAAGCTCTTAGGACCCTATTTACGATGGGAGAATACAGCTCCGACGTCAAAATATTCGCTGGTCTTTATTCTCAAAGAGCTTCACGTAGGCCAGTGCCCCGAGAGGGGCTCCGTGGAACTACGTTACGCTATGAATTATTACTATGAGTGGTATCCTCGTCCACAACGCGGCGGGCATATAAACCCTGTGCGCTCCATAAAACTCTTGTGAAGACTGCTGATGGACGGTCGCAAGTCGCAAGCTATCAGGTCCCCGCGTCGAAATATATTTCCAAGGAACGAGGGGAGTGCCAGCACCCCGACTTCTCGGTATCGTCGCGGTTCCCATGAGCGGGACGGGACGTCGAGCGAGAATTTCGGGAAGCGGCATGTTGGAAAGCAGCGCATAGCTCTGCGCATCATTTCCTCTCTCTGAAGTACTTCCCGGAGTGGGATAACGTCGTGGCTGTCTCGTCGCTGTCTTTGTCAGGTAATTCCTTTTTTCCCGGAGGAGCTTCCCTAGACACTCAAAAACTCGGTTTCGATGAGCTCCCGACGAGAACAGTGCTGCGACGTGACGCCGGAGAACAAGCTGACTCGCGTGTCTCTTGAACAATGAGCAACGAGTGAATATACCGACACGGAAAACGACTATTCGATATTGTCGAGCGATGACGCGATCGACGCGACATCGGCCGTATCTTGGATCTGACAAAAAGATTCGAAGTGAGGCGGGCCAGTCGATCCCACAAGCGTTTCGCAGGTGCGGCTCGACGAGCTCGTCATGCTAGTCGAGAGTACTTGGCGCCGCGCCGTCGACGTAGAGCTCCTCCGTTCGTGTTTCTCCTCCACGAGTCTCGCTTCGAGAGCGACATGAGAGTGCATCGATACGGCTGAACACTTAGAGAGATGGTTGAGGGGGCTCTGAGGTCCCTGTTCAGTCGAAGGCACTCATCCACCTCACGTCGGTCGGTGTTCAGCATCCTGGTCGTCTAAATTTTTCAAGAAATGGGAGAAACTCTGTTCTGACCATGGAGATCTCCGAAAGATCCCCGGCGAAAGCCATCCGCCTTGCCCACGGATTTTTCGCGCTAGCTAGCGATCGCGAGCACCAAGCAAGATGCCACTATTGTCTTGACCGCTCCGCTAACGTTGCGTCGTCGCCGAGATGAATGAACTTATGTCATCGACGTTGACACCATGACCGATCGCTCCGGTTCCCGGAGGTCAGGTAACTGTTCCAGGCTCACGTGTGTCGCCCGTCTGGCCCCAGAGCACGATGGAGCATCTGAATCGCTGCGAGACGTTCCGAGTGCTTGTTCGCCCTTTTGCGAAACTTCGCCGTGATTGAATGATCGGGTCGTATATTCCAAGTATGCACCGCCATAGAGGATAATCGTGGTTTCTTATCCGATCCCGCTGTACGTAAACGGAGAAGAATCCACGAATTCGCAGTGTCGTGGCGAGCCACGGCGGTTGCGGTGGCGGATGCAAACACAAGTGCGCTGGATAAAGTTCTTGAATCACCCCATTGAACGAGCGACAAAGCGAAGTATCGGCCAAGCCAGCGACAGACCGACCGACCGATGGACCAATAAGGCTTTCAATCCATGTCGATGAGTCTCCCGAGTGACGTCATTTAATCCAAGTGCCTGTGTTCGAGAACGTTACGTCGCTCTGAATCACGATGCTAGCAGGAGCAATTTCGGAGAGCGGTTTTATCGCCGCTCACCGCCACCGATTCCCGCCGATTCCCGGGCGAGGCAACTCGATGTTTGATAGCACGACTATAAAGCGACTACCACGAGTTGTTGAGTGCGATACCATCGACTAAGATTCCACGGTACATCGGTGCAAACACCAAAAACCGCTGTTTTGCGAGGAGTCCCGGAGTGGAGGACGGTATCTCAGCATTCCTCGACTAATTGAGTTTGTGTGAGGAACTGTTGCTCCCCAAGCGAGAGAGAACTCCGGAATGGGCTGGATAAAGGAGGTAGAGTTGTGACTTTCTTTCATCGCTTCAATTTTTCCACCAGCTCCGAAGTGGACTTTCTGACGCCGCATAAACTCAGCAGGCTCGGTTTCCCTTCAGAGTCTTCTTTCGAGAGCTAGACACTTTACATTCGGAGGGTCTGAGTCGCGAGCGTATGGCCTCCGGGGTACTGGAATTTTCCCTGATCGATGGGATCTCTCCCGATCGCTCGCTCTCATTTTCTTCACGTTGAGTGCGACCGACCGACTTCCTTTTTCGAATCCCTCGGTGAGCGGATCCCCCAGCTGCCCTCGAATCTACTCTCTGGGTCGTTCCCCCCCCCCAAGCCCTTTCCCCTGTTCTCATTCTCCGAAAGCCCCCGTCCCTACACGCCAAGTCTGAGCTGTGGTGTTTTTCTTATTTTCTAGCCGATTGTTCTGTCCCCTCTCGGCCTTGTGGCTTTCGTCCTGGAATCCCTTATTTTCGAGCTCTCTCCGACGCCCCTCCATCTCCGCTTTGATTGAATGCGGCTGTGGTCTCTGTCTGCGAACGTTCCAGCTTCTCGGCCGGACGCGCTTCCTCTGGTGGGTATTGCGAAATGATTTCCAAGACGGACGCTACCCGGTCTCTTTCGTGCTTAGCGTTCATTGTCAGCCGTCTTTTCGGCAATGCTCGGCGGACCCATATCGATCGATCGCTCGGTCGTGGCCTAGATATCTTTCCCTTTGGACTTGAATGATATCCAGGGCTCTCGCAACAGTTTGAGGCGATAAGGCAGAGTATCGAGAGAGAAGCAACTCTCGCGTTCAGTCGACCGGGTCAGAGCAGTCCCTGAGCCACATGGGACAAAACAGACAGGAATATGCACGTCATGAGATATTGCTCCACGGAGAAGAAAGTCAGGTTAGGCGACTCCACTGAAACTTTGAGCGCGAGGCAATTCACCATGGAGGTGAAAGTTTGTGCCGACTGAGACTTCGTACGAAAAACATCCGAGGAGCCATGACTCATGATTTATTCCGCCTGTGGCTTCGACA
Organism: Galendromus occidentalis; assembly: GCF_000255335.2. Taxonomy (NCBI): domain Eukaryota; kingdom Metazoa; phylum Arthropoda; class Arachnida; order Mesostigmata; family Phytoseiidae; genus Galendromus; species Galendromus occidentalis. The sequence continues at coordinate 256,296 of NW_003803826.1, forward strand.
ATCGTCCTCCCAAGGAGAAATACTTGAACCATGTGTCCGAGCATTTCGGCTCTCTCCTTCGACCGGGAATACTCCCTCGGTCGCCTGCTTTGCATATAGATAAGCCCGATACACCGCCGACGTCGCCGCAGAGAATCTCTGATCCGTATGTATGGACCGACGACGAGAGTGAAAGATGGAGAGAATGCCTCTCAGAGATGATAAGAATAAGTACTCAAGATGGCAGCGATGAGTCGAATCGTTCGCTCAGGTCTGTGTGGGAACCAGTCGCTGGAGATTAAGACATGTTGAAGGGTTCTGAGGGTTCGTGGCGAATTTTCGCGGAACTTTCCTATGTTTTCCTCTCCCGAGCGGGGCAAGATTGTCCAATGTTGGATTTGGCGCGAATATGGAATTCGTTTCGTGCAAACATCCGCTTCCAGAAGCTCAAAATCTCTCCAAGATCAGCAGGCGGCTGCCGCTAATGCGAAATGTCAACTATGGCGTTCTCTTTTTCGCTGCATATCAAATATTTCACAACGTCAGGCGTACACTTTAGAACTCCCAAGCTCCCTGCTCCCCGACTTCCTTCGTCGGCCATAGTCTCATACTCAATATCCTCCGTCTCCACGCCTGTCTCTGAGAAGGTCGTTGAGGATATAGTTTCAATAACCAATGGAAAGTCTGTACGCCGAACAGAGAGAAAACTTCATTAGCTCAAACGTCTCGCGTGTCGATGCAGAAACAGAGCGGCCGCTCTTTCGTCGCATAATCTCGTCGGATTAGATCGCAGCACCTGTGAGATTTCGCTTTAGAAGATGGGCCTAAGCAGCTGACTTATTCGGTTCGAGGGTACGCAGGACAGCAGGATGGATATTCTGTTCAATCTAAAATCTAGTTCCCGCATGTGCATCACTGCTGCACTCGGAAAAGAGAGAAATTCTGAGCGTGTTTGTTATGCGGAGCGGCTCGTCGACCTGCCCCTCGTAAGGGGATCGGAATGCCCACGACAGGTTCTGCAATGCGAATGTCCAGAGAAGCTCGAAGTTGTCGATGGCATCAGACCCGATTATGCTTCGATCCTCCACAGTGACAAGGCCAGTATCAGGGCTCAGACCGCCGCGCCGTAGAGAACGGAGGAAAGGAGCTAATGCAATGCGTCGCAGGTGGCGAGGCTGCCAGTAATCTGGTCGGGGCTTGCTTTGTCCGAGCACTTAGGTACCGTCGGAGACGACCGTTATGACTGAGTGAACGTGCGAGCACGCAGGCTGTTCGCACACCGAGCTGGGAGGAGCTTATAAAAACCGGCCCTGGACGCTAAAACAACGGCCGAGCTTTGATGATCTTTCCGGGCGACACATGGCTTATTATTTGAGGGTTATAGAACTCTCTCCATGTTCCGTATTGCCCCGCCTGACAGCATGTTCGGGCTCGCGAATTCTCCCCGGCGGAGAAACGGGAGATCTTATGACGAATCGTCCTATGAGAAATGTCGTCGAATATTGGAGACCATAAGACGACCATAATCTCCGGAGCTCTCATGGGAATCCTGCACTTCGCGGTCCAGAGGTCTGGGGGTCTTCATCATAAAGTTCTCGGCGACCGCAGATTGTGAGTCTTCATGCGTGGATCGATTACTCGCATGTTACCAGAAGTCAAATAGAGTAATCAAATGCGAGCCATGTGGCCTATGGTCACTCGTGTCCGGACTGGTAGACGGATGTAAACATCATTACGGTGCGAACATAGCCGAAAGGAAATAAGACTCGGCAGGGCTCCTCAGACGAAAGCAGCCCGAGCCGCGTTCACGGCGATGCGGGACGCTGTTTCCGGGTTTCCGGTGAGCCATCCCTCGGCGAGCCTAGCTCCGCGTGGACCAGAATACCGCGTGATAAAGTGGATCCTCTTGTCGTCTCGAAGCCACCATGGTGGCGCGCATTCACGCGGGACCGATGTATGGCCATCTATACAAACATTTGTATACATACGCAGCAAGACGTTCTCATTTCTTTCTTCCGTCGTCTGGAGCGGTCGCGATATCCTCGTCTGCTCGACCGAGACACGTCAAGATGAGAGAGGAAACAGACGCGGCCTCAGCGATGAAAGCCGACAGACTCCGGAAATATAAGGCCGGAGAGGGTCTCGATGCTCATCGTGGATCACAGAGCCCTCAGGGACTTGTTACTCTCAATGATTCTCGAGAAATGTGCTTTTTCCGTAAAAGAAGTATCTTTTGGAAGAACGATTTTGGAATTCCCCACTCAGACAAGCGAATTATTGGTCGCATCTAGATGGACTCATTGATTGGAAATTTTAGAGGAAACACGCTGAATTCCTCCCATTATTTACATACATAGAGAAAGCTTGGGGATAACTAGCCTGAGACCTAGCCTTTTAGCGAAAGAGTTTCGACCGAACTCGCTGCCTCGCGGCCCTAACTCAATTACCCGACAGCGGGAAGTGAGATGGCGGCGGCGGCGACGACGACGCGACGGCGGCTCTGGAAACGAGTGCGGCCGGAGAGCTCGGAGAACAACTAATGATAATGAATGATGACTAAGTATATGCTTCGTTTGGGAAAAAATCAATCAACTAATTCGATTGCTTGTTTCAGTGTGTGTTGCACATGGCATCCGCCTCTACGTCGGCGGCTCCTGAACACGTAGGGATGAATGAGGACACTGTGGAGGGCTTCCTGAATTCGGGCAGGACAGGGCGACGGAATGCCCTCCCAGATATCCTCGACGAGCAATACGCTGCTACGGGAACAGGAGACCTTCCGATGGACATGGAAAGGCTGTCATGTACAGGTGAGTGCCAGGAGGAGTCGGCGTCATTATCTAATCAATCAGAGGCGAAGCTTGATCGAGCTCGTCCCATTCCGCGGTGCGCTGTCGAGAGTTCCCGGAAATCCTTTTGATCGGGAATCATAATCTGTCGAGATTCGTGTTCGTCGACGAAAACGCTCCAGAAATAGACCGGTCCGGGGAGCTCTATCAGCGAGCCAGAACGGAAGAGGGCAGTTGGAGGATGTCATTGAGAGACGATTGGGCTCCGGATCCCGAGTTCCGGAAACGGAGGGCGGACGCTCAGAGTGGACCGATGGCTCGTCGAGTGCCATCCGAGCCGGGTCGTGTTCACAAGTATCTTGACACTCGAATTTTTCGATCCTTACCCGCGAAGTAGAGGGATTCAACGCTCCTCCCCATCACCTTATATTTTAGAAGGGGTCCACGAAGGCTTCACCCAGTATCGTAGGGCTCCGACGAGGAATGTCTCGAGTGGAGATCGTCTTGCGCCATGACCAGATTGATCTATCGATTGTTCGGATTGGGATCTACAGAGGGCTCGATAGCAACCCCGGCCATAAATCCTGCATTCTTGAAAGGATAGGGAATTTCGAATTTTGTTTCGGGGGGAGTTGTTCGAAGGCGTACGCTCCGCAATCGCTTACAAGCTTTGGGAGCCGGCTCCTCTGGGCTCATCGGAGTCGGCAGTGTCGGCGGTGTCGATTTCGGTTGCGAACATTTTTGATCTGAAGTGTTTCGTTGAGAGTCGGCCCGTCCTGGATGCGACAGAATTAAGATGAATCGGACAAATAGGTACCTACTCCCTCGAGTCGCTTATCGTGACATCTGCAACTCTCAGTGAGCCATGGCATCGTAGAACGACCAGGAACACGAAAACAGGTTCTTGGTGAGCTGCTCACGCGAGAACATCCCTCTGCGAGAAAATACGAGAAAAAAATCGTTCGGATGACACCGCAATACAGGGAGGATGTAAACAAGTCTGCGCCGGATTTGAAATCAGGGAATCCCGGGGTTTATTCCACGCGGCGGGAATCTGAATATTTCCACGTGACGAGATTTGGATGGGTCATTCCTGGATGGGAGGAAGAAATATCCGAATAGCGTCGTGCGGAAGGACGGGATGTATATTATCCCATCCGAGAGGGAATACTTCGCTGAATACTCCGCTCTCGACCTCGCGATGACCTCTGGGCATCTCTCACAGGCCATTCTCGTCGGCCTCGCGACTCCCCATCCCGTTCGCTGTGTCAATATCACCCGATGCGATCTTGGGGTCCTCCTCGAAATAGGATAACCGACCGAAGCGCCCCACTGAGTTAGATCTTACGCATGAAGTATGGGTTTTGTCCGTCCGAGCATGTCACCGAAACCAAGAAATCGTCCGAGTCCACTCCCCTGTAGCACCGGAGCTGTAACTCTGGATCTCCTGCGCGGAATTTCACCTCAGCGCTCCACCCGTTAAATTCAAGCGGAGGCAAACGTTTATATTGATAGTGTCCTCGGCTGATAAAAGCGCTTTGGACATGCAATGTGAGCTTTTGACTCGGAGCTCTTGGTAATTTGATCAGAAAGACAGCCGTCCTTTGTGCAGTTCCTGTTGGCTGAAAATAACACGAGTTCCCAAGCCGGTGACCTATGTAGGTAAACAGGCCGGGGACACTCTGGGAATCTTTCTGTGGAGAGCTCTTGACACTATCTGGTGGAGGAGAGGAAAGCTAGTCAAGGGGAAGATCTCCGAAGGCTTCTGTCGAGTTTATGATATCGATGCAAATACCTCGTGATCTCGGACTGAGAGCCCTCGTATATTCCTTTTGCTCTGCCTATCTATTTGCTCCAGCTCGGAACTCTGAGTTCTTCTCCGTGATCTCGCTTCTCGTTGGCTTGTGCGATGGGTGCTTGCCTGATTTCAATCTGCCATCTCGTTCCCTAGTTTTCGGAAGTTCGGGAGCGAGGCCAAGAACGCTATTCATGAGCCACGAAATGCAGTTCCCGAATCGGATTGATCCGCCAATCGAGAGCTCGAGATTGATTAGAGGTGTTTCTCTTACAGATCAAGCCGGTACGAGTTCGAGCACAGACAAGAACCAACCATCGACCTCAACGGCGGCTAATTAGGCTGCAACTCAGGCAGAATCTCCCGGAGGCAGATTTCAACTCACAGACTGCAGATCATAGCTCATATTAATTTGTTTACCCGCGCATAGATCCCATCAAAAGCAGCAAGGACAATTACCCATGTCGTACTGGAATGAGGGACGTGGAGAGTACTAATCTCGACGGCTCTGTCGTGGGCCGGTCGAGGCGAGGCTTTATAAATAAACTGTACAGTTCTCTAATATATAATGAGGAAACCCGCTAAACCACTGCCTCATCCTTCGCCCGTCCGGGGTAATGGGAGTGATACATCCTGGAGAGGACAAAGATCGCCTCATCCTAATGGATTTTCGTCATTGGGGAAAAGAATCTTTATTGGGTGATTCTCCGACTGAGCCGACAGGTCAATGATATTCAGCCTGCTCGGATTTAGACATCAATATTTTTCTATCAATACAACACGAGGCTCTTCAAAAGACGTCAAGGGGTAGGTCATGAGTTGACGGAGCAAATGTCTTGAACCCCATCGCTCGCTAAGAAGAGCAATAACAGTAGCCAAGGACCCTAAGGTCTCACGTGAGCAATCCGAGGAGGCTCTCTGTGGCTTACTGTTTATATGGCAAAGATTATCTAAGATGTGAAACGATGAGCGGTTTCATGAGATTATTCCGCGAATTTGTTCAAATAGAAACAGATCGAGAGAATGAGGCTTCGGAAGCTTCTGAAAGGCTCTATCTATTTACAGAGGCAGACGCTGGCTCAACACTCACACTGAATTCCACATTCTCGACGGAGTTTAGACCTCGTCAGAGATGACTGAATAATTTAAGGATCGGAGAAAGAGGGGGAGAGTGGAATTATTATCGCCCTTGGTAAGCTTCAGGCGTCAGTTCGCGGAGGCAAAGCAAAGTTCGCTTCCGAGGCAGCGCCGATTGGTCCTCCCAAACACTAGATTGGCATGCCTAGGACGAGACACGTCGCAAGAGAAAGAGAGCATTGGCCAAAATAGTGGCGCATCCGAGATATATTCTCTCTCTTCTCCGATCTTGCCTGAATCAAGAAAACTCGTGAAGAAAATGTTTCGAGATTCTGAATTTCTCTCAATAGGGAAGGGCTTGCAGCTTTCATCTCAAGACAGACCAGGACTTCGTCGATCATGGCGGGCAAAACATCCTAGTTTCTCTTCGAAGGAGCTGCAAAACACGGGCGCCGGTTAGAAGACTGATCGTGGAATTTCGGCGTCCCGATGATCCAATCATCGTCGCTCGAATGCGAATGGCTCGGCGTGTTCAAAGAGAGCCGTTTCTGCAATATTTTTTTTCGCAGAAACGGAGTTTGAACATAATCGGAGTGTGGGCCAGCGTCTTCGATTCAAAGAACAATGTGTACATCATCATCATCATCACCAGAAGTCGAGGCGGGAATTTTAAATAAATTTGCTTCGTATGAACTTCCTAGGCGGATTTTTGCTTGGGCTCTTGCTGTTGAATCGGCTGGGTTCCGATGTTATAAGTCAGCAGGCTGGGGTCAAAATACGGAAGCTGTCTGGGTCCCTGGGCAACCGGTGCAGCCGAGGCCAGTCCGTTGGAGTCCTTACCGGAAGCTGGGATTTTCTCGTACAATTCTGGGTAGTAGAGACCAGCTTTGGTCAATTCGGGGTCGTACTGACCGTCTTCGTACTTCTTCTTAGGAGTGGCTTCATTCGTCGGGGCGAAAGAAGTCGCGGGAGCGGGACGGGGCGCGGGACGGGGCTGCCGAGAGAAAACGGATTCCATGAAGCTTCTGACAAACATACAAAGAGGAGAGGCAGGTTTCCTGTGTACAAACACGAGCCGGACCCTCATCCTACATCCAGGGAGCATCAGTTGATTGACCTCACAATGGGGATTCAACCGAAAACCATCGGAATGACGCCGATTCACGACGAGAGAATGGGGAATGTGGAATATCCGCTCAACTAGATACAATCCCGATTTCCCTCGCTGTGATTGCCCGAACTCGATCAACGCGCGACCCTTCGCTCGGAGCCGTCCCTACCTGGTACTGAGGTTGCTGTTGTGGCTGCTGGTAGTACGGAGCTGCTTGTCTGTATTGCTGAGGGGCGTAATTCTGAACTGGAGCGACGGGGGCAGCGCTCACCGGAGCTCTGTAGTCAAATGAAATTCCGTTTGTAAGTTTTTGGAGTTCCTTTCGTTTAAGCATTGGAAGAACGTTTTTAATCCTGGACAAGTTGCTCATTTCGGTGACGCGCTCATTAAACTCGCCAGACTCTCGGTGGCTTTCTGATGCACCGGAGGACTGATGTGCCCAGTGATCGCTCGCCAGAGAACGTGAAAGCGAAGGATCTCGGGTCACGTCTGCAGCTCGATGGGAGGCCTCCCACAGGTGAAGAGGGGAGAAAACAAATGCAGCAAAGAAAGGCATAGCACTATCAATCGATCACCGAAGTCTGCTCGCAGGAGTAGCTTGAGACATCGAGTCAGAGAAGCCGCTGCTCCTTCTTTCATAGACATTTCATGTGAATGAATTGGGGCAGGAATCATGAGCAGGCACGCCATTTCGACCGGACATCCGGGAGAGCCCTCGAACCATATAGAGCGAGCACTAGTGCTGAAATGTATTTCTTCCCCCGAGGGGGGAACGAGCTTCCCGATCCCGCGCCTTAATGGTCTCCTTCCTGATAAGCCACATGCACTCGAATAGATTCGAGATACACTGCAAGAAGAAATGAGGAAATTACCTGTAATTCTGAGGAGCGGCTTGATAGGACTGTTGAGGGGTCTGAGAAGACTGACGGAAGAAATCAGGGAAAGCGGGCTGAACGCGTTGAGCGGATGCCGAAGCGTAGAGTCCTCCCGTTGAGGGCTGACGGTAGCCTATGGGGAGATTTTTTTTCGTCATTCGGGATCAAGTGAGCCATTTTTAGGGTATGGGCTCCTTCATTGATTTTTGCTGCGACTCGGTGCCATATACATTATTCAGCTCTGAAGCTCCGTGGACTTCCGAGTTACCTCCGGATAGGCTGGCGGGATAAGCGTTCGAGGCATACGGTTGAGGGGCCTGGTATTGGTTGTAGGCAGGCGCAGATGGTCTGAAATAATTCTCACTTGGAATATTCAGAGCCCATCGATTTCCCTTTCGGAAGCTGCGTATCTCCGGAACGGTGATGGGATTGTTAAAACACTATACCGGTACTGAATGGTTTGCGGTCCGTACTGGGGCGCAGCAGGTGTCTGGTAAGCGGGTGCCTGCGGTCGGTATTGTGGGGCCTGCAAGGAACGATTTTGAATATCTCTAATATCCGTAAGATTCGGGAATCATATTTGTGTTCTCTTATAGAGGGCCCGATAATCGAGCGAGTTACGTCCGAGGAGTAACGTCCTCTTCACCGAGAGCTCGCTCGTAGTCGATGTACCCTCAGGATCGTCTTTATTGAATTTCTAGGGTTCCTATTACTTGATCCTCATGCTCATCAAATTCCCCATCCTTAAATATTACATCGCAGTCTCGGCTTCGACTTAAGGTTGAGTCTCCTCAAACTGAAAATAAGGATTAATTCGGGACGGACACAGAGCGAGGACGGGGTTTAGACGTGTTAGCAGCGTACCTGGTATTGGGGAGCAGGTTGTTGGTATTGAGGCTGGTATTGAGGTTGGGGTTGTTGGTATTGGGGTTGAGGTTGGGGGGCACGGTAAGCGGGTTGCTATTCAAAGCATTACAGGGTTAATTATGTACCTCGAGCTCGAATCGGAATCGGACTTCAGAACAGAACAAGGAACACTCGAAAACGCTCGGGACACCAGATGGTGCGACTCAGAGAAGGGATTTAAAGAGCAGAGGAGTTTGTGTCGGTTATCGCGAAGCCGTTAGTTCTGAGGAGGTTACGGAGTGCCAATCACGGGTTATACACAGACATGCTGAGCTTTCAGTTCGAGAGTATGAAGCGCAATGTTCATCAACGAAGATGGAGGATATCATGATAGGAAAACGGGAAGAAGCCAGTGCTTTTCTGGCTGCTTCCGTCTCAGGCAGGAATAGTCGTGCAGGAAAAAGGAATCGAAGTGACGGGTGGTGCGTCAGGCAGCGGATCGGAAAAATGATTTACTTGATACTGAGGAGCAGGTGCCTGATACTGGGGCTGGGGAGCGGGAGCCTGATATTGGGGCTGGGGAGCGGGAGCCTGATATTGGGGCTGGGGAGCCGGTTGTTGGTACTGTGGGGCGGCTTGCTGTGAGCATCAGGAGAATTATTAGGTTGAGGTAGACTTTGTCTCATCAGAGTGTCGCTCGCAGACAGCCGTAGCTCTTGCAGGAACACTGAGCGATAAAGGTCAGATCGTCTCGTAGTTCGTACTCACCTGAGGAGCCGCAGCAGCGGCAGGTCCGTTGAGGCCGGGGGTGTTGGCAGGCGCTCCGTCCTGAAAATGAGTTCTCTCTAAGTTCCTCAACGGCAGATGAGCTTCTAACTCGTGTTTCAAGCTTGATGCCCATGTCATATTCGATCTCAAGTCAAGGTTTGCGATGTCTAGAACTTTTCTTATCGATCTTGGTTCTGACGACGCAGAGAAGATCACTCGGTACCGCCCCTTGGCTTGCATCAGAAGCTTCTGAGAGCTTTCGAGACCCACCTGGAAAATATCTCCCTCGGCCTTGAATCCGTCCTTTCCGGCGGTGTAGCGGATGATCCTCATTTTACCTGCGAAAGTATTCGAATCAGAGAAGCCAGAACCGGAGCCTCACGATGGAAACCACCCTTCCCGATCGCATCTTGAAGCAAATAGGAGAGTGAAATATATTACTTGAGAAAAGACCGAGATTTCCAAATCGGTGTAGAAACTAAGGAACTCTAAAATTTCCGTCTGACATTTGAGGAGATGACACGATCCGCTCTTGTGGATCCGAACTGAGCTTGTTGGGAAGAGAAGTTGCTACGAGTTAAAAAGCCTAATGACGAACCGGTAGCATCGATGAATCCGTAAGCTCCCTTGACGGTACCGTCGGGGAGTCTGGTTTCTTCTCGGAAAGATTGCCCATTCTCGTTTCCCTTGCCTGGAAACAAAAATACTCCTGGGAAAACAGCCGATTCAGAGCCGATACCCGACCAAAAAGTTCATGCAATTGCTCTGCCATTGTATCGTGTCAGGAGCAAGGCGGCGTACTGCGAGTACCTACTGCAACTGATGAGAAGGAGTTCTTCGATCGGCAAAACCCCAAGCAGTCGCATTCGACGGAATTTTCTCCGTGCCTTTTCATATATCATCCCCGCGGCTTGTTGCATACCCCCAAGAACGGTCCCTTGATCGACATCCGCACCAATGACTTCGGCATTTATACGATATACGGAACTCTTGCATCTATATTCAAGAACGGCTCGTTTTAATCGACACGAATAAACCTTGGAAATTTTGAATGGGCTCCAAAAGTCATAAGCGGCCTACATAGCCTCAGTTAGGGAAACGCCAGAAAATATTCGGATTGCGCCTGTTCCGAGAATTCTGCAGCTGCTCTCGTCGCTTGTGTTATCTCAGTCAGGAATGATTTGTCATTTGAATGTTACTATCGAGTTTTCCCATTACATCCATCTTTTGTCTGAGTGAGATTCTGAAGGATTCCATTGAATAGCTATTCACCCCGCTCACCGGCAGAGCTATTACAAGGGACGCTGAATGAGTTCAAGATGTTGTGAGGTTCTGAAAGAATGAAACGAGAAGTCCGAGTCGTGCGCCAACAATGGCTGCACCTGAGAGTTGCCTTTGTTTCTATCGTGGCGCGATGAGTTAGGACAGCGGTCTGTCCGTTGGTCAATCGAGAATTTAATCCTCTAGCCGCATCGATGAATCCATCATTTTTTGAAGTGACTACTTTTAGCGCTACATTCCATCAAGGCGGGAACTCTCTTTCTAGATCTGAAGGTTTGGGGTCGTCAAAGTCTTGGGGTCTTCGGTGAGCCGAATATCGCGATTAGAGTCTTCTGAATGCTTCCAGGCTCCCACGGCGCCGGCCCATCGGCGCGGGCGTAAGAAGGGCGAGCCGCCGCTCTTAATTTCGCTTGATTGAGTTCTCGTTGTTTTTTCCCGGTCTGTTGTGAGCTGCTCCCACCACGGTTCTCCCGATGGTTCGCATAGGATGAGAATCAAAAAATCTTTGATCTCGATCATCCAAGGGATCGAGTAAGAGACAAGTTGCTGTGTATCGTCCTCTAAGGCTTGGAAACTGCGGGCGCCACCTGCCCTGTTCTAGTCTAAGTACAATCAGCCATTCCAATAAGCGCGTCGTACTTAGTTTCGAGCAAGTTTCATTAAGTTGTGGAGTAATCAGAGCGGGCCGGCGAACAAGTGATCGACCGTTATATGTCGAAGAGCTTCCCGATCATCCACCACCAAGCAGCAGAGTTAAGCGAGCTCAATAAGCCTGCATAGGGAGATAAACAGCGCCTGATCTCAAACAAGAGCGTTTGCAAAGTTCTCCTTCATTTCCATTTCTCCGAAGGGTCGAGAAACTCAAAGAAATCATCCCGAGCGACTCCGAACCATGTCGAGGAAACCCGCATTGATTCCACGTTAATACTCATTACTCTTGGACGGAAAACGAGTTTCCTTCGTTGAAGTTCCGATTCGCTTCGTCACACCGCCAATACCGTCGGTGTTAATGAATTTCTTACATTGACACGGGTTTCTTTGTTCAGAGTTTCCAAAGGATTTGAATTTTTTTCCATTCTTCCATTGTCAGTAGCTCGCCGTTGGTGTATCGTCGGATGTCACAACGAGCTCAATTGTTGAAAGAAGAGCGAAACGCGCGGCAAAATGAGGAGCTTGAAGAGGAGAAGGGAAGCGATGATGATGGGCTTTTAACGGATGCGTTTTCTGAAATCCTTTCGCCGGATCCACCGAGCTCACACGCCGCTGTCGACACCCGAAACCGCACAGAGAAGGAACACCGTTGAAACAGAAGGCGCCTGCCGAAAGGATTATCCCACGAAGACACCTGCTTAAGTAGCGGGCGAGCGGTACCGTTATGCAACCAGCGTAATTGAACAAATGTTGAGTTTTTTTGAGCAAGCTCGCCGAGGCGTGGGAGTGAATCACGACTAAGGCTTCTCGAGCACCGCAGCAGACAGCTCACAATCAGACTGATATCGCGACGGACAAGAGCGAGAACAAGAACGGAACAAGGCCGCACCCCAATGTCACCCAGATTCCGAAATTCCTCATGTAATTCATTGGATCCCACGCATTTGCGAATGCGCGGTTCTACGAGATTTTTGAGCGTTTGATCTTTCTCGCTCTTGGTCTAATTTCGAAATTCTAAGAAAAATCCGTTACTTGACCCTAGGGGAGAAATTGTTGAATATCATGCCTCTCTCCTTCGCGGGATGCTCGTGCTCGTGTTCAGGCGACCAAGGACTCGATCACCTGACGTAGGATGCACGACGAGGCATCAAGTCTTCCTCAGAATACTCGAGATTGCGTACCTGTGTCGTATCCGAATTTGTAGTCCCCTTCGAGCTTTTCGCCGATGTTCACGAAGTGAACTGCGGCTGGCGACAACTGCTTCGCCGTAGCGGCGGCATTCTGTGCAGACTGAGCCTGTTGCGGGTGTTGGGCGGTTTGCCCGTACGTGGCCAGTGAGAGAGCAGCAACGCTCAACACCTGAAGATCAAAAACAAATGTATGAAATGATAGTCGTGTTGAACAGCATCGTCCGACATTGGGCTTCGGAGCCATAGCGATTTCGGGATGGACTTTCCGAGGAGTAATCATGAAGTAGGTGATCGAATATTCGTACTACAGCCTCGGAGACAGCTGATGAATTGACCGATGTCAATGAGCTCCCGACGCTCGCCCTTCCGTAGGACGGAGGTATGAGTTCCTAGAGCTCAGACATGATGTGAAGCGCAAGCATCACATTCGTCGAGGAGAAGATTGTAATCACTAAGCATCGGTGGTTGCATGGGATCCTATCAGACCAAGACACCATTGGTTTTCAGGAGCGAGGGAATCCCGCTTCCTGCCGCGGGGAAAAATTAAGGAAAAACTTGAACGTGACGAAGGCGAAAAAAGGTCCGGGTGCGACAATGCTCGGCTCAATGGCGGAAGCCATTGTTTTTAATTCTCAAGTTGTTGCCCACATGCCCCATGAGTGGTTCATGAGATCATCAGGCCGAGGGTGATCTTGAAGTGCAGCAGGGAGGAAGGGCACTGGGAGAATGACCCTTGATCGCGGAGAAATGAGGCGAGTGAATTCGCACGAATTCGTATGGGCTAGATTCTTGTGATACTCCGTTATGCAGTGATCAGTCTTGGGCGCATGATTTGTGAGCGCGAGCTTTTCCCCGAAGGAGGCGGCCAGATACTCTCATCGGACTCTGGACGGGGTTTTCCCCACGCCACTCGGAGTTTCGAATAGATCCTGGAGCGAGGGCTCCCGATGGTGATGTAGTGGAGGAGGAAATATCGATAAGTCCTCGTCCACGAAATCCTGTGCCTCTTGACCACCAGAAGGGGGACGTCGAAATTTTACTTCAAACTTAGCCATCCGATAAGTGGCCGCCGCCGATCACACATGAACAATATCGGAAAGCGTTGCATATTTCCTAATCCGATCCGCTATTTTTGGATTTGTTTTTCCGTTCCGATAATTCGGCTGCGACACGCGGCTCACTTGAAGGGAACGAAAAATATACACGTATCATCACCAGCTCTCGAAAATAATTTGCCAGGTCGAAGAGCGGATGCGAAAGCCAAGAAATCACCAGTCAGCGCGGGAATTTGTTCTTCTGATGCTTCATGTATTTATATAGGTCCGGCAAGAGCTTACTTCTGGAACGACTAACTGAGACTGACTGTTATCCATGACGTCAAGCTCCAGGAGAATGCGTGAATTTGATCCTCAGGCATTCACGATGATTCTGGTGGAACGAGACATTCGCGGGAAAATGATCAAACCATGAAATTCTCCCAAGAAATACAACTAATCGACGAGGGGAACAGCAGCGGTCACAGACTTTGAACAGAAGCAATATCTGGACACATTCGAATTGTGGCAGAATTCGGACAACAGCGCTTGGGACGCAAAGTGACGGCGAGTTTAGAACAAAGGACAACACTGTCAATTAGTTATACGACTGGCCATCAGAAACACTCATACTTCAACGGTCGCCTTGAACAAGAAAGAAAAAGCTGCGTCGCTATTGTTGCCATCTTGGTCGGAAACCGCGACTCCGCTCGAAGGGGGATTTTCGGTTCTATTCCACTTTGAGTGATGTTGGGTTCCAGTCCAAGATTTCGATCTGCATGTTTGCACTATGTGGCCATGTGCCAAGAAACTGCTAAGGAAAAGCTGCCAGAAACTTCGCCGGAGGGCTCGAGCAAGTGACCAGAAAAATGGAAGCGTCCGACAGCGTCGCAATAAGGAGGGGAGTCAAGTTTCATTAGTTATCCCGAACGGCTTTCTGAGTCATCCAGAAAGAGCCCCGGTGTTGAATGTTCCTTTCAGTGACAACTCAATTTATGAATGACGCCAACGAAACAAAGCGTAGCTCGCTCAGCTTTCTGCTGCTTTCGTCGGTGTAGAGTCAACGCGAACAGCTGTTCCACTCGTGAATTATGCAAATTATGCCAGAAGAGCTGAATCGGCCTGTCCACGGCTTGCGGAGAGCAATTCATCGACGCAACTCCAACAGGTATATCATGTGATGGCGGGCGAGACCGAAAACTAAAAAAGTTTGCGACTCCCCGGGACTGACTCTGCCATGCTATGGCAGACCATCGAGCATTAAATGATGTCTCGAGCCTTCAATTTTATCTTTTGCTCCTGATCATTCCGCCGAAAAGGATCCACGAGCCTCCTGAGAGCTTCTAGGCACACTTGAGCTCTCGTAACCAGGGGCCTTATCGTAGATGAGTGCACGACTTGCGAAACGGCATTATCGACATAACAGCACCGAAGTCTACGGTCCTCAGCCCTCAAGCTTTCACGTGCCGCGCCCACTTACAATCGACTCCGATGACACGGGAAGGCTCTCTTGCTTGGAGCAGCTCAGCTCCCCCTGCGAACTTCCGACATCAAGTGCTCTCTTCTCATATTGAGAATGATGAAATCTAGCTCCGGTAGGTTTTTAGGGAAAACGACAAGTATTTAGGAGCTCCCCTAAGACCTAAAAGGACTCGTAAAAGGATCCGTATCGGAGCACCCGACCGGGGATCTCATTGAGAAATCAAGAGGGAAAGGAGCGAGATTCTTCTGATTCGGAAACAACAGCTTGATGCTCTTGTTTTTCTCTCGGACTGTGGTCACTACATCCTGCTTCCTGACTCAGATCTTGGTAACCCGGAGTTTCACTGTGGTCAAAGCTGCATTGCCTCAGACTGCAGCCGACGTCGAGCCGTGGCGCCGGTAATGATCCCACACCGCTTAACTGTCCAGAGAAGGAAACCCCGGACTTGTGCTGATGGTTGTTGATTGTTGTTGTTGCTGCAGAGCTACCAGAAATGAGGCTCGCCGGCTCATTCATGATGGTTGTTTTATTCGCCGATCACCGATTTAGAGCCCGCAGGCGGAATCGCAGTGCGCTTGCCAGTGCGGCCGATCACGATCGGGGCGCGGTCCTGATATTTTTGTGGTCGATTCGTCCTTGAATACCGGTGCTGTCGATCAGTCGGTCAATCTGCGTCAAAATTAAGCCAAACTTCGAGAGGTCGTTTCGTTAAACGTTCGTGGGAACGCGACAACGACAGGCCCCGCACCAGCCGCGGACAATCTGAATCGACGCGAGCCGCAGTAGCAGCAAATTGGCCGCAGGTGGAAATCGTCGTACCTCTCCGCCAAATTTTCAAGAAGGATATCGACTTGAGAGAAAATGCTGCGAGCACTATAGCGTGCGAAGAGAACGGGAAAAACAGTGACGGCATTCATTGCTTCGTAGTGGGTTATCAGAAGTTCCGGATATCAGTTCCATTTTCCTTGATTGAGAAAAGGCAGACTCACAGACCAATGAATTTTGCAACTACAAGATGTCGAATATTAGCGCATTATCATGCAGTCGACGGACTTGTGAAGTTAATAGACCAGAATGCGCCTCATCGGGATAGAGACGACTCGACGTCGATCACTTGAGAACCTGCTGATCAAGCCCAGATTTACAGAATGCTCATGCCAATTACGGGAATCAGCCACTGAGAGGGGGAAGCTCCAGAAGGTCCAGATTTCTCGATTCCCTATTCGAGTACGGTTCAATCGAGGAATAATTTGTGCGGTCGTCGATTCCGACCCTACCAGAGAACAAACGAGCAATGAATCACTACCTAGAGCTCAATGATTATCGACTGCCTATGAGATATTCCTACATAAATCTGGCAAAGATAAGGATGGATGCGAAGTGCTCAGACCTTGGTCTCGAACCTTGAGCAAGGTAGTCGGGGGAGGGGGGGACGGATCGGAGAAAACAGCGAGGAATCAGGAAGAAAGAACAGAGCGCACGGGAAGAACAAACAATTCCTCGTAGACTTGCGAGCACTGGTCGTCCCCTCGCCGTTGACAAAGCAATGGACCGGCAACGGAGAAACCGACAAACAAGTCCGGATCAGACAAATTGCGTACGATTGAAGCGGTGACCGAATATATTGAACGGGAAGAACGGATGAGAAAAGAGTGATTCGGGAAAGTCTTCAGGAGGAGTGTTCGATCCTGACGGCTCATCGGGGGAATTTCTATCCTGCGAAGCATTCTCGCTGCTCACGAAACCTCGCGGGGGCAGAAGAGCTTTCCTTCAAGTGTTGGGTGAAACCCTTATGAATCCGTCTCCATCGTCCAAGGTCTCGATTTTCCTGAGAAATACGGCTCCGGAGGAATCATTCTGTCACGCTGCCTCTCCGAGTGAATGAAGCGAATAGAGTTTGTCTTCGACCTGCTGAGCAGTCAATGGAACCAGCCTCCGAAATTCGCTTGAGGGACTCCTCGAATTATGATTCGCAAGATTCATGGAGGCGCATGAGGAGAGAAATCCTCTTTCTCGTCGGACTTAATCACTCAGAGAAAGTCCAAAGAGCCTTTCCGCCAATATCCACTGAGAAATCAAGCCTGCCCGCCAATCTCCACTGAGAAATCAAGCCTGTCCATACCTCCTGAGACGTAGGCAGAAGCTTGGGTGCCACGCGCCTCTCCCCGACGCGGCCGCATATCGTTGTATCTTTCTTTCTCGCACGGTCCTATCACCTGGACAATCGGTGTGTCAAGCAAAAAGACTGTTCGTGCGAAGTCGTGTACAGAAGACGACGCCTTGAGGAAATTTTCGGCGACTCTATTTTCGCGCCCGACTTCCTTTGGTTGACACGTTTTGCTCTTTTGTCAACAATTTGTCCAGCTCTAGTCGGACTGAATGTCGAACAGTCAACCGGTTTGTCGAAGAGCCCCGCTGAATCCTAATGCGGCAAAGGTTTTTTTTTAGCGGGAAAAGCCCTTGTGCTCCTTTTTCTGCCAACACCACACGAGGATCATTGTTTCTTCAGAGCAAGCTCCTGCGAGAGCCCGCTGAGTCGAGAGGGCTTTATTGAATAGGAAATGTCAATTCCAATCGACAGAACTTGAATGTCTCCAACAGCATTGCGAAATTCCGAGGAGGGGAGGCGAACGAGAATGCGCTCCAGCGTGCATCAGAGTTTCTCGCAATAGCACACTGGCATTCGACATGTAGACGCTACAATCGACCCAAGTCATACTGCATGGGGAGATTGCCGATTCGACCGGTTCCTACTTCGAGTTGCTTGGAAGACAAAGCCTGAATTTGACTCTCATCGGATGGGTAATTTTAGCCAAGAGAGCCCAATGATTCCGCGGTCTAGGAGCCAATTCAAGAGAGCCAGCAGATGTTTTTCCAGGGGAAGTTCAGATTTGAGAGAGCTCGACTCTGGGTCATCGAATGACGAGGGGGGCAAAACTTATTCGAGCCTCCACAGTTTTTGCAACTCAGTGAAACCTTGAAAGTCTTGTGAACATTTTCCCGCTTGCGTTTCGAAGCGGTGAATGGATTGTGGGATTATCCGAGACGAGGAATTTTTGATCCATTCAACGTGAAGTTGAACAGGCACGCTAAATTTCTCAAAGCCCCGAATCGGAGGCGGAAGCCTGCCGAAGGGAATGAGGATACCGCGCGACCTCAGACAATCGAAGAAGCCGAAGGAGAACAACTTGTTCGAGGGGAGTCCGGTAGACCGCCGTTGTTGTCGCTTCGCCAAGAATCCGCTATTCTTGGACGTAACCCAAGCGACCGTTAGGAACGCTTTCTGAAAAGCGCGGCTCCGCTCAACCCCTATAAATACCGGCGAATTGTGGTCACACCTTTTGTCATCCTAGTTGATGCGATTATATTCTGTCCGGGCCCTTGGAGGGAGTCGTCACGTTTTTTTCATGGGTCATCCAAAATTCTTTTAGCGCGACGAAGCTTGACGAAAGAGACAAATTGTCGATGATGATCGCCTTTCAGACAATCCATCGCCAGCCATGTCGGGGCGTGAATGCTACGTCACGACTTTTACCGGATTCAATGAAGTCGAAATCCACAACTTTTCTTTTGGTCGACAGCCGTGGAAATAGTTCAAAGATTCTTCCGATTCGACAACTTACAAAACTCTCGAAGGCTAACGTGGAGTAACAAAACTTCCGAATGGCTCTATCTAATCTTCACGAAATCCGCAGTTTTCCAGCGATCCGATGACGAACAACCTTGAGCGTTCGAAAACACGAAAATTGAGGTATGCATTTCGGAGAGCGAGTACAATACATCCATCTCCAAACTCCGGGAGTTCGCACCAAACGGGGGATACCCTGCCGGAAAGACGTACGGGGATCGATGCATCGGAGAGTCATCATCCGGGAAAAGGAGGGAAAAGCCTCCGAGTCTCACTCGGAGTACAAGATGAGAACTCAGCCAGGTGCTCGAGTATCTTGACCCGAAACCAGAGTACTCGGGTAAGAGCTACCGGACAATTTCCTGCAGCACGTCTGGGGCACTAATCCGATGTGAACACATTTCCACCGAAGGGGTCGAAGCACGAGTTTCAACAAAGACTTGAGGAGGAACGTCATTAGCACTATATCCGGGGGGCGCAGAGACCAGTGAGGGCACAACAACAGCAATCTCACCTGAAAGACTCGCATGGTGTTTCCTGTGAGTTCGTCGGAGCGGATTAGGAGGTTTGTCTTAACACAGTCACACACTGGCTAACGTCTTCGTCGCTTCTACGAATACGGATCCCGCGCGCACGGTTTGTGTTGCCTGGCTATCGAGGGCTGCTCCATTTGTAGCCCCGGTAGCTCCTCGCCCCACCCCGGCGGCCTTGGCGAGACTTTACGCCGCTCACGCCGGTCAACAACAGCAACAACCGTTGGAGTGTTGGCTTGACTTTCCGCCGTTATCCCTCGTCGCTGACGCGCCCGACAGGCGGTACGCTTATCTCTTAGAAAAAAAAGAGAGCTAGTAAATCCTCAAGCAGATCCCGGATCGGTGGCTCGTCGATTGATCGCAGTGAATTTGGAGGACTGCATTTCGATCCGTACGTTGCGTGAGACCCGCGGGAGGAAACGCTGCGAGACGGTGTCGCTCTCCTATCAGTCTGACATCCACGACTGGTCGCCGATAGGAAGGGCTGAAAATCGTGGGGTTCAGGTTAAGAGCCAGCATGAGCTCGAACTCTAAAATCTCGGTCAAAGCCACGAAACCCTGAAGCTCACAGGTCTCTGGACCTAAGGCGAACTTCGCAGTCTTTCCGGACCCAGAATTCGCTTCTAGGTCGACGAGTCCTTTCAAAAGGGCTGAATCAGGCTCCTGGGCCGCAAAATTATTCCCGCTCGCAAGACCTGACTGGAGAATTGAGGCTGCATGCGAGCATCTCGGTCACAGCACGACCCCAGAAAACGTGCTTTATGAATATGCGTGCGGCGCGGGAGGAAAATTTTCGTTTGAGCTTACCATTTCATATCTTTCTCAGCTTTTGCAGCATTTCGGTTTCGCAGAACGCGTCGCGGGGTCCACGAGTCCGCTGATGGGTAGAAGGGAAACGAGAAAATCCCGTTCGCGGAGACGTAGGCTGATCCAAGCTGAACATTCAGAAGCGTCACTTCAAACGAGAATACAGAAGAGGCAGTCAAAGCTGGACAGACTTATGTTTAGGCGTTTCGCCAGAATTCCAGGTATGATCTTAATCTTTTCTGTAATTCTGTTTTCCGTTCCATTCTGTGACAGGCTTCAAAGGTCGCGCAGCGTGTCAAGTGAAACCGTTAAGTCCCAGGACTTATCCTCCTTTCACGGAATGTCCCGGTCCCTGCGAAGAGTTTCCCTGCGAGTGATGAGAGAAAACCATATCGCGTGTTCGAGTTCGAAAATACCTCATCGGGAGTCCGTTTTCGATCCAATTCAAGACTCCATAAACGGCCACGGAATCTCCGCGATTCGATGGCCGACCGTGCTTTGAGTGAAGTCAGGATAAATTCACGAATTCAACAGAAACATTCGCAACCCTGGATCAGGATGAACTACCGTGTCGTGGGTCCGGCGGAATGCTTTGTACTGAGAGAACGGAGAGCACACTTGGTGGTTCGCCAATTCCCCGTTTGGCACATTCTGTCGTTGTCGCCCCACCCGACCTGTCGTGGTTGCTTGCTGTGGCAACTATAACAATTTCTCAGAAGAATCCGCGAAAATACTTCTGGCTTTCCAAACTACATGTTTACTTTCTGGTGGAAGAGACGTACCTATAAGGCGTCTATCCTGATGGTTTTCATCGGTTACATATCACTCCGTGCATCCGGTATTCATGGTGGATTGTCCCAACGGAATGTTGTGACACAGGATGATTTTCTTTAATCCACTCGAATAGTCACTCTCAACGACCTGGAGCCGGACACGCTCGAAATAAACGTCCTGTGATCTCCTCGGGTACGCCTCAAGAGGCTCTGAGAATTAATGTGAATGACGCGTGCGAGTCGATCCACTGGTCCCCTTCTAGCTCAGTCGACTCAGGCACGTGGGTAGATTAAAACCTCCTTTAAAGCTCGGGCTACCCCAAGATCGCCCCATCGTTCCTGCCAGTATACCCGCAGAGCCCTCGAGTCGCCCGCGTCTCGAGAGCATCGTGGCGGGAACTCTGAGTCTCATGAGAAATCGCTGCCGCAACCATGACATATTGTAGGACTTCGGTTACACTCTCGCTCGGGTTTATACTGTTTGGCGAACTCCTTTCCCCGTAGAAAATTCCCCGATAGCGGTGAGTATTGCGACGCTTCCGGCATCTAGTACAGCGCGTGTCTGCCATCAGAACCATCGGGGGCTGTGTGGTGGACTCCGCGCGGACAGCTTCTACTCAAGTTTCAGCCAGAAACCTGATCTTTCCGACGTCTCCATGGAACCAATGCTACGCGTGGAATGTCCCTAATAGTAAGGACAACTCCAGGCTTCAGGGACCTGACGCGGGAGGCTCCTATCGAGTTGCCGGTAGGACAATCCAATCGCACAAGAATCTCAGCATTGAATATTCTGTTCCTTATCACCCGTTCCGATTACTCGTCTCCGCCAATGTCAATCGGGCTGAAGTGAATGACCTTGAAATGTGGAATTGGAATTCTGCAGCACCGTGGGTATGCAAGCGGACACGCTGGCAGAGACTCTTCGATTCACGATCTGGTGACGACCCATTGCGTCGATGAACATGCTCCATACCTGCCAGACACCCGAAAAATGCGACTGTTCTCCTCAGAGTGACGGAATCACTCATCACAGTGATTGCCCGTTTGTCCCCTCGACTAGTCCGCCGGTCAGCGATCATAAGAACCCGAGAAATTTCAACATTCCTACCCAGGCTCGGCTTTTTCTCGGATTTTCGCTGTCCCAACAATTGTCGCGCGCGCGTGAACTACTCAACTCACTGTAAACGAACTTCGAACGGAAAGACAGAAAGAGCGATTCAAAGACTTTCCCCGGTGACTACTTGCGACGCCGACGGGAAAATATGAGCGGCTGCGGAAAGACGTAAAGGCATGTCCGGGCGTGTCCCTCGCTTGCGTCCGGCTCGCGTGTGCGCGCGGGATGAACTTGGCCGCGAAACAAGTGCCGCCGTTGCCGCACCTCCAGTCAGCTTGTCGAGCAACAGAATGTCCGCCGAAATCGGAATAAAAAAGTGTAGGGACCGTCGATTGTCTTTTGTTCGGCATACAGATGACGATCGGCTGCTCTGTACGAGAGTTAGTTCTTTGCGTCCCTCGGTGTTGTGATGCTGGCCCTATTTAGGCAATGCAGATAATTTCGTACCGCGGAACATCGTCGCCTGTCCGCCCGCCACGTCCATCACCGCAAAGGAGCTAATTAATCAAGTCTCCAAATCTGGACGGAGCGACCCCGATGGGCAGTGATGCGCTGGGTCTGTCCGATTTGTGTCTTCAAGCGAGAGAATATGGGCATCGTGCTCGGAGTTATCGGTCGGAAACTCATTCGGTTCAATAATTGCGATCATAGCTCTGGAGACTTAGGTCTGAAAACGAGAACAGCTCCGACTGAGGTCTCATGCATGGTTGAGGGGCAGCACGCACATCGTCTGGGGTAGACTCTCCCGTAGGTTCATTCACCAGGGATATCGATCTTGATCGTCCGTGGATGCGAGCGGCGACGATAATGCTCGATGGTGGGGCTTGATCGCGATCAGTACGGATCAGGGGTGGGTGCGGATTCTGCTGAAGTAGATATTTATATGTGTAGAGATGGTTATCACTCGAACGACGCGACCTAGCCGAAATCCCCCGTCAATCCTTTTGCGATCGGAGTCGAAAATAAGACTCCCCAGAATCCCGAAGACTTTCAAAATTCCGCTTCATCGGATTCACTTGGCCGGTCTCCATCGAATCGCAGGTTGAACTTCACCTCACACGCATCTCAGCTCTCCGAGATTATTCCCGATGCATGTCGTCGACTACTTTTCCTGTTGATGGTCAGACGCAGAAACGTATCCGCAAAATGAGCGATCTGTGGTGCAATCCGCATCTCTTCAGGAAGGGAGGCGGGATCTTTCACGCCTATGATTGACGTAGCGGGAAACCGTGCGGAATAGAAGGGCGCGACATCAGCTTTAAGCCGGCAGTACTTCGTCTACATGGTGTCTGACTCGGGCCTCTGAGGGAATTCCTCCTGTGTGCGGAGCCGATACCCCATTTTCTGTCAAACTCATCTTCTTTCAGCTCATTTTCTGCCTGTCAAACTCGATCTAAGCGTCTTGGGGCGGACTTGCTTCCCGCTCACAATGTCTCTCAATCACACTCCTCGACAACCACTCCGTCATCACTAAGAAGAACGCCTCAGACATCGAGGTCGGGGATCCGGTGCGCTCTACACCTCGACGGACCCGTAAGCAAACATCGTACCACCTAAGTCCTGGAATCGTCGATGCGGGGTTCACAAAGCTCCAGTCTTCCTATTCGAGCAGATCATCATCAAAGCGGTTGACATAATCGAAAGCGACGTGACGTAAACAAACAATGAAGTCCCAGGAGACGCTGGAACGTTGCGATACATCCTTGCGAGGGAATTCCGAACATTATATGAATCGATCCCTTTATTAAATTTCGCGAAGCGACCCGCTTCATCCTTCATGACGGCGCATAGCGATCAATGCAAGGTTTGAAGATATATTCCCTAAGACAGGCCCATGGATTTTTAGCAGGTCTACGGACAGCGTGCGATGCTGGCGGAAAATCGTATCGACATCGACTGCCTGGGGTCAAGCCCGAGTCACCAGATTCTCCGAGAAAATTGCGACTTTCGAGCTGGTTATCACAGACGGAAGGATCAGCAGAGGCTGCTAAATATTCAGTTTCTGCACCTGTGTGCTCTTCTCGAAGATTTTGATTATTCGGAAATTCGAGTGGTCGGTTCGCATTTTCTGCGAATGAGCCGAGGGGGCGCGTCGAGCTATGGCTAATGAGTCGACCCTTCTTCATCCTTCGCTCGGTGTAGCAACACTAATCGTCCTCAAGTCAATCGGCTGAGCGGATGTGTCTTTTGATAATTTCCGCGAAGCGAAGATGTTAGAGCCGCTATATTTTGCTTCACCTAATTGTTAGTGGAGTTTCGAATGAATTGAAAGGTCTGACGTAATATTCTGGAATTCCGATCAATCAGCATGGCCGAGGCAGAACGGTGTTCCCGCCTGTAGTTCCAGATTGATGAGCGGCGACATTGATGGAGGAAGTCTCGCGTATTCCGGAGATGAATCAAGGCACGTGGCTCCGAAGTCACGCGATGATAGCCGTCATGCGTTTATTCCGAACGGCGCCGTCAGAAGACCGTACTAGTGAACGCGAGATGATCCGGCGAGTAGTGTGGACGCAGATCAGGGCTGATCTCCGGAAGAGCGGAATTATATAGATGTACGTGAACGGTGGGCTGCGGGGAACCGAGAGTCACAGTGAGGAAAGTGTGAATGATTTGGTGCTGCGCGTATACGCCGTCGAACGACGCCACGTGGCAACGCTGAACTGTTCTTCAAAATTCCCTTGGGAATTTGAATTTGTCAAATTGTTTCAGATTCACGGCTGGTGCTCAATGTCTGGACGAAAGTCCGCGCGCAACAGGCGGGCGATCGGGCTGACGAGGACAAGAAAAATGAAGCC
Organism: Galendromus occidentalis; assembly: GCF_000255335.2. Taxonomy (NCBI): domain Eukaryota; kingdom Metazoa; phylum Arthropoda; class Arachnida; order Mesostigmata; family Phytoseiidae; genus Galendromus; species Galendromus occidentalis. The sequence continues at coordinate 280,828 of NW_003803826.1, forward strand.
ATCATATGAATCCAATTCTCACCGAAATCAGTTAGTCAGTCAGCCCTGGAACAAATGAATCGTATCTTGGGACTCCGAGGTCATTTGTGGTGGGGTTGATTACAAAAAGTCGTTGCCTCCATTTAAAACTGCTATAAGAAAAACAAGTGTGCGTGCTTAGGATCCGGCTCCATCAGCTCCACACGGCCGCGTACTCGCCGATACCGATCGGAATGATGGTATTCTACAATTTGAACTTCATTCTTCTCCACGACCACGTACTCGCAATCGCTCGGCTTGGGATTTCCCAACACGTTTGAGCAAGGGAACACCAAATAAGAATTCTCGAATCGTTCAATACACGGGTAACGTATCGAACGACGGTTGGATGAATTGTTTTCCCCGAACGCTTGTTCCTTCTCGGTTTGAGGAATATGATGTGTCGAAATGAAAATCTATTGATCCGGATGAAGATGTGCCCCTCGGAGTAATCTTTTGAGCCTAGGAGTCGAACAAAAGACTTTAGCAGCGGGCAGTATTATGGCTTCACGATTAGCAAGTAGCATTTTTCAATTCATCATCGTCGCAAACATTACGCCTAAAATCTTCAGCATTCCTTAAACTGCAGAGCTGATTGTTTAATTTCTCTTGAGACATGTAACGTCAGTTTCCCATTTCGCAAGTGTTTGAACGCTTAATCATTCGTTTTTGTTTCGTCTCTGCATCCGGACCGGAGCCGAGCGCTTGACTGTCCGCGCTGCCATCCGAAAGCATTTTTCATCCGTTGTTCGGGCCATGAAGCGGTTTCATGACGGCAGCCTGAACTCCGTGCTCGGTGCGGAACTCCACTTTATTATCAGTGTGATCCATTCCTCGATCCGGTCGGTTCGTGTTCTTTTTTCTGTTCCTTCTTCACTTCTAAGGGACTGAGCCCTGGTTTCCCAATGCATCGTACCATGCCTCCATCGATTTCCAGGCAGAAGGGGGGCGAGATGGTGTCCGGCTCGGCCAATATTGTCTCTTGCTATTGAGGACTTCTCAATCCTCGCGAGCTTGCTTGGAGTATTGAAGGTAGTATCCACCCACTCTATAAAATGCAACGAATCACACGATGAAGCCTGAAATATCTCACGATTCGCTCGAAAACTACACGACAACATTGTTTATATGTCCAAGTTCGAAAAAGCGGGTCCGCATTCCGACACCTTCCCCCCCTGCGAACAAGAATCCGCAAAACCCGGCCCTACTTCAGGGGAGCGGTCATGAAATAACCGCGCTTGCCTGCGTGCCGCGCTTGAAATTACTGCGTGCGCATGCCATGGTGCCTGGTGGGGGCGCCGTGCATGGCAGCATGGCCCTCATAGCTGGAGTGATGATACTCCGACAATTCCGATTCTCCACAAGGAATCCCCCGTAGCTAGAGTAACTAAGGAGTATCCTGCAATTTCCTCCTCAGGATTCCTCCATAGCCATCCTGACAGCCACTGACTAGGAATCACTGTCGTACTAATTCTTTCTCATGATTCCAATGATTCGATCACTCCGATTTCAACTTCAGCCAAGCGGCCTCCGTTCAACGAAACTCCCTGGCTCATTCGAATTTCTTAGTTCTCCTTCCTCGTGACTATAAGCATTCAGGGAGCCCGTTACAATTAGTATCCTCCAACGATTGCCCTCCTTTTTTTTTGAAACCCAGTTCGGCTCTGTTCCCACAAGCCTGCTGAGGTTTGATCTCGTGTCGCTGAGGATTGATGTCATGCTCAGAATTCAGGGCGCGAAGCACCCCCATGGCTGGTTGAATCTCATAATCAGTGGCGTCTCCGGAATTCTTTCTGGGCGAGGGGGGTTGATTGAGGTCGGCAGGGACCGGACTATGCGGTGCTTCCTGGAGGCCTGCACGTAAGCATTAGGTACGGGGCTCGGGCCACGCAATCGCATCGATCCCCCAATTTGGACAGTAAATTCGGCGATTCCCAGAGCATCGGTTTCGCGTTTGTTTTCGAGAATCTCGCCGGCATGTGATTTCTGCTGATAGGTCGAAGATTAAGAGAATGAAGAAAGTATCACACGCAAAAACGACATGTTTCGCTAATCGTAACATTCTCTACCAGTCGGCGATAAAGAGCAGCTTCAAGCGTATCGTTTTAACTCGCGGCAAAATGCGCTTGAGTGATTTACAAGCAAGAGCAAAGATCCTGATGGATTACGCCAATTCGTTCTTATCTTGGCCGTACTTGATCAGTTCTCAAACCATTGTATCGAGACGCACTCACTCCTAGGAGTGTACCTACTAGAATTGTACGTAGACGTATTAATTATAGCATCCGCACCTATTATCGGCTCTTGCACAAACCAGCGATTTTCTATAATTATGTTGGTAAGAGTAATCTTAAGAATGCGTCATTACAAAGAGCAATAAGCATCTGTTGAAATCGCCCCTATTCTTGTAGGGACAGAAAAAATAAAGCTTCAGGAGATGATTCGCTCAGAATACATCATTTTTAGTACTCTAACCGATGATATACATGAGGCTCGGACATTCATGCAAAATGCATATCGTGCACAAAAGCGCGTGTTCTGGATATTTTCTGCTGAAAATGCATACGTCGAGGGCTCTCTGCATAAAAAGCATGGTCCGGCACCTGATGCTGGCTACACGCGGCGAAGTTGTCGGATTCTCGCGGCTCAGACTGTCCTGTAGAGGCATCGGAGGGCGAAGAAGTCCCACTTGTGCAGAGCCTCAGCGTTTTCGAATAAATTTTCAAATTCCTCAGTCTGACCTACAGTCTAGTCCGACAGGGGTAAGAATTCCGATTCAAGTGTCGGTCTCTTCTCGCTTAGCCTGACCATGACTATCACTGAAATACAGATAGAAGTGCCCGACCCCGACGGCAAACCGTACGATTTTATTCTTAGTAAATCGTCGGTTTTCGAATCTTTCAACATTAAAATACTCAAGCATACTTCATCCCGTTGACCGTATAGTCTCAATTTCGAGTCTCCCGTCTGTCGAGCCTAATTTCTTTGTCTCAGGGCATTTCCTCCTGAATTAATGCAGCGGAGAATCTCCTTCCCCGAGAGCCCCATCTTCACCGATCTTTGGAGGGACTCACATACCGATCGTTTCGACGGATGAATTGACTGCCTTTTCTTCAAAACTACGCTCCTGCTCCCACGTAGATACAAACCCCCGAGCGCAGTAGGATCTCCGATTTCCGAGATCGTCGGATCGCCGTCTCCGAGTCTCAGCGCTCGTCACCGATCACATCTGGCTGATCGAAAATTTGTCCAACAGGCAAGATTGTGCCAATCCTCAGAGGATGCCGTTCGCCAACCAATCCCACGAGGGATCTCGTCCACTCGAGCACACATTTCCAGCTTGGGGCTTTAGCCAAGGCGAGGGGAGTAGAAAACCACTTCAGAACGGAATCGCGAGTGAAGGGTCATTGAGAAGACAGATTTGGAATCACAGAGATAGTAGAGAAACGCTCGAACCATGGGGCCATGCCATGACCATGTTGCGCTTCGAACGAGAAGTTGATTTAAGAAGTCTTCGCCGGAATTGAGGCGGTCAGCACTCCCTTAATCTGGGCCTCAATTCCTTTCCTTGCTCCGGTGACGCAACTTGGCCACCATCAAGACCCTGTCCAAAACCCAACAAATATCGTTGTGACAGTCGCGGCGGGCTTCTGACGGCGGAAAGCTGCGGCGATATCTCTGAATGAATGGCCCGAAAATCAACGACCAGCGTACCTTCGGTCATTGCTTGCCCGGTGGTGATTATTCGGTAAATCCAATGTCGCAGGAAGGCTTCGGTCCACGGCAAAGTCACAGACGTGCGATTGGAGCGGGAAGTTTTCTAGCCTGTGATAACGGTCGAAAAAGTACATACATACGTATATGTAGTGCGGGCCGTCGTACGGCTTTCCTGTACAGCCGCTCTGGCTCGGAATGTGAGGGCTAATTCGATCATATTTGGGGACTGTCTGCCGCAGGAGGTCTTGATAAAGCTCAAGGTCTGGCAATTGAACTTTCTGAAGCGTGGGACAATTTGTTACTCAGTCGAATTAGCACAAATTGAGCGCCGCCGAGCTTCTGCTCTAGAGGGATTCCGAAGAATTCCTCAACGCTTTTCCTTGAGCTGATGCCGTCATAACATCGAATGGATGAGATTCATGATGATTATAAAACTCCTGACAGCGCTTCACGTATTCGAGGCTGAGATGGTCCGCACTCCTCGGTGAGTAACCAAGTCCTCCCGGCCCGAGTCGCGGCGGAACTTTCCATAGTGTTCCCTGTTCTATTCCTGGATCGAACTACCTAGATAAATAGGCCGATTTTGTAAAGGCGCTTAGTCGTTGGGGATCTTCCACAGGTATGGGATGGTGAACAAGGAAAACTCTCCGAGCCCGCGAGCACTTGCCTGGAATAAGGAGGAGGGCTGCTCGATTCGATGAATCGTTGTTCGATATCTTGTTGTTTGGTGCCTATGAAGGAAATGAGGTGCCGGGGCATTCCGATGCAGACTCCGTTCGTGTCCTGAGGGGCCGCACCTAGGAGCACTCCCCCGCACAAAAGATCCGCACAGAGCCGGAGCGGATAGAATTCAAAACGAGCAACGTGATCTGGATTTCGAATTCCGATAGCGGTCGTCTCCTCAGCAGCTGCCGCTGATCATCATAATTGTCCGGGAATTCTGACGCAATCGTCGACGGCGGGTTCTTTGTGTGACGTTTCTGAGGGCTCATTGTGATAATTCAATAAATTCAATAATGATTAATTCTTCGCTGCAGTGCCGGTCAGGGGATCAATGTCTCTGATGTAAATCACACATCGCACACACAGACGCCGAGAACTATTGGGAGTCTTTCATCACTCAAAATCGCAGAAATTTCGATGTGTTGTGAAGCTTTACTTTTCATTTCGAATCAATTGACCTGCGTGGACACCAGAGAATTGCCGTTGACACCGCGCAGCCTTTTCCGCCTGGCTTGTTCGACATCGCTGCACTTCGGCTGTTCGAGAACAGCATCTGTCTCCGGAATTATAATAATTTTGAGGAGCGGGAAAAAACTTCTTTGTATCCCCGAACCGAAAGCGGATCGTCTATTTAGTCGCCGGAGATTCTCCGCGCGCCGCCGAGTCTCGTTCTGCAAGAGATTTTACAGCGCACCGAAGAAATCTCCGGTCTTTCGAGAAGTATTCAGACGAAGGAAGCGAGCGGCGCGGCGGTGGAATTCTGGCGGGTTCCGGACCTCTCTCGCGCGGGCGCTTCGAGGGCGAGAATTCCCATCAAGCCGGAGTCTCGGAGCTGTCAATACCGTACCGAGACACCCTTCTACAGGGGACCTGCCGAGAGTAAACATGAAAGGCTCGAAGCTTCCGGAAAAGTTAGGTTCGAATCCTATTCAATGGAGTCGAGGCTTTTTCGCCGCGATCAAGGCCCAACCCCGAGATTTTGACTCGGATGCCGTTGATTAGAAATTCCTGAGCTGCTACGCGATGAATTCGCCGCTAAAAGTTCGGGAAAGTTCATGATCGCAATGAGAGAATTCTATACTCCCGCGAGCAAACGAGCGAAACTCAGAAAGCCCACTAACGAGCCAGATGGATAGTCATCCGGAGAATGGGGAAGAAGGACCGAAAATTGGTCGGTACGAAGATCCTGACCAGGGTTCAGGCTCGGTTCCGGAGAAGGAAGGGGATCATTCCAAATATTTTTCCGAGGGGCCAGGGACACGAGTCTACTTGTGGGAAGGGGGAGCGGGAACTTGGAGCTAGCTCATCGGCGAGATCGAGATCAGTGGAGCCCGCGAAGTTGTGGCTACATCCCTCCCAGAATCGTCGTATAAACCCGGCAACTGGATGTCATCTGGAATTCGTGTCCCGCGGGAGCCCTAATCATCCTCGCAGATCTCCAATAAGCGACTTCAATACGCGATCAAGGTCTCGCATGGCGCGGATGTCCCATTTCTAGATAATTTTCATTCCCGGTGATCGCGATATAAGACCTTAGCTAGCGGCGTTGATGACAACTTATTACGCTGCGAATCAGGTGACTTGTGGGTGACAACGCGGCCCGCGGTACTTTTCAAATAAAGTTCCGTCGACAACTTCCAGTGTCAAGACTGTGTCACAGAAACTGTGAGCGACCAACGACTATCTGCCTGACGGACCGCCATCTCGGAGCACCGGAGATGACCATAGACTGACTTTCACGCGGTTATAATGATTCCCGATGCATTTTTCGCCTTCATGACCAAAATAATTAGAATCTTGTACCTGAATCGAGCTATCTGTGGGGGTAGAGACTCACAAAAAAGTCGACTGATGGAATACTGGAGCGGGGAGCTCAGATAACACGTTCCTTGGTCAAGGATTTTTTCCGAAAGTGCGAATGGTCCGATGCTCCAACTCATTGAGTGGTTGCACACCGCGTATCAGACTCCCAGAATGTTTTCCGTTGACTGATGAGCGAACAATTCTATCCTGACGCCGCTTATTTCGACGTCTGAGTCTTACATTCAATGTGGACTGGAGAAATGCAGCTGCTCAGCTGAGCCTTGTCGGACAATACCACCGAAGTTGAGATAAATCGTGGAATGAGAATCACAACTGAAGCGGGCGCAACAAAGTGAAGAAGCCTGTGACAAGGCCGTCACTGATTGAAAGTGAGGTCCAGGACTCGGACGGGAACTTGGAAGATATGAGGACCTAATCTCACGAACCGCTAGGCTTTCAAAACCTATTTTTCTCTCGATTTCTGAACTGGAAGTTTTGGGAGCCGCAGCACAATGCTCGTTTCTCCGTTTATCCTGCTCGTTCCGCACGGAAATCAGACGGATTTGTCAGTCTCGTCTTGAGGCCTGAGCGAGTCAGTGCTCTTGAGCCGGGGGTATGCGACACATTGTGTACTGCTTGTGCGCCGACCGAAGGTATTCCGATCCCCTAAATTCAATACCATATTTGCTCGTTTATTCTCTGAGCTTCGAATACTTTTTTTCATTACCCAGGGTGGGGGAAGGATATCGGAGTACTCACGAATATGAAAGATATCGACGCTGGCTCGGATCCTTTCACAGGCGATAATCTTTTGTTTATGTAACGCGTATGAGTACTGATAGTTTTTGGTGAACGCCCTCGGCAAACCCTTCTGCTGAAGGTCAATGCATACGTCGAAGAACACGACATGAATAAGGTGAACCATTCGTGAGTAATTACCGCATTCACCCGATCCGACGGAATTCGACCCGTGGATACCAGCCGCTCACCGTGCATAGCACGCTGTTCTACCATGATAAGGAGACTGATTGACCTTCTCTCCTTTCCGTCGCTTGATATTCTACGATTCGGAATTTCCGAGCCAGCCGAGAGATTGTGGCAGACCTCCGACAGTCGGATCCGAGTTTTTTTCCAACATTCCCGAGAGAGAATCGACTTCTTCATACTTTGTTTCTGAGTAACCAGCCGCGGGTCTCATGGAAAGAATTCGTTAATGAATTGGCCGCCAGAAGGTTCCGAATTGTGTTTTCGACCACGAGATATTGCGTCACGCGTTGTGTAATGAAGCTATATGCTCATGGTTCGAGTAAGCGGCTCCGCTTGTTTTCTGAGGAGAATTTCAGTCACGTAACAGAGCTGAATACGGAATGATGACCCCGTCCTTTCGGGATCGGCGGACGAAAGCTGACACGCACTTGTGGCCCATTAGTCAGTGATTCTCACCCACTGCCCCGGGGAAGTCTTCGAAGTGTGAGCATTGAACTTTATCATCGAATACCAGGAAACCTATTTCATGTATCCAAAACAACCGTCTATTTTAGTCAAGTTGACGCGAGTTTAACTGTACCGTTTTTGCCTTGATACCGAAACTGGGAATGGACCGTTCGCTCGCCTGGGCCACGAGAGGTAGACACCGAAAAACACTCATGAGGTGTTCCGCCTACGCAGGGAAGCATTACGATGCTAGAATCTGATAGCCGAAAGCCGAAATCAAAGTTATTGCGAAGAGCATGTTCTGAATAACCCGGGTACTTAGTTTCGGGAGCTCTTGCTCCTGATAAACACCCTGATCGCCATTCCGGATACGGTCTTGTCGATCGGAACTACGGTATGCCAGGGAAGCGGGAGCAGCAGAGGAAGAGGGTTTCGGAGTCGGGAATGTCAGGGGTCGAACCTATTTTCCCGACGGATTCGGGTAAGAATTCGTGATGTTTCCTCAATCCGGTCGTCGCGGCGGAGCTATCTATTCTGCTACCCTCGTTCCAGCCGAGATTTCGGAATGGGGACTCCGGGAACCACAACTCAGGGGGAGATCATTCGAAGGACACCGTGTGAGCATTTCCCATTGGTTGAAAGCCAGGGTGCAGAGCTCGTGGATAGAGAAGATAACCTCTCAGAGATTCCAGGGAGAATTATAGTTTTGCACTGGAAAGATGAGGACTGATCATACAGAGGTGAGAAAATTCCTCGTCTTCCGCACTCCGGAGCTTGCTAGATTTCCAGGCATGGAATCTATCAGATCCCGGCTCAGGGACGATTTATTGCTCATTGTCAGATCAATGTCGTTCACATCGACGCCGTGTGCGTTTACTAGTGAAAAGTGAAAGAATTGAGTTCTATCTCGATTTCCGAACCCCGATATTCTGGGCCGCCAAAAAAAACCACCGCGATGGTCCATCGCCGCACACTTCACAATAAATGTGAGGGGAGTGGGGAAGCTCTCGTCGTCTGCAAAGGTCAACGCAGAAGAATTTGCAGCCAAAGGACGTCGCTGGTCGGGGCTTGATACATGGAGAGAAAACAATGGAGTCGTCGCTGTCTATATTTAGAAGTCATATATGATCTTTCTCAGTGCATGCAAGCGCGAGTCTCCCTTCTTGAGTACTTTACCGGCGTAGTCGTTCTCATTATGAATGAGCTCTCATCCTCTAGAAGCACACCTATCCCAGAGATTAGCTTTGTCGACAGGCGAAGTCGTCGTAGGTTTCTACCCAAACTGAGCTCGATGGAATAGAGGAGCCAGGGAGAGGCGGATCCCAATCGTTCCTATCGAGTCGTTCCGACTTTCTCCCGGCGAGAACAGAACATTGAATCGGAAACACCCTTGTTGTGGTCGAGCTGCATGGGAAGTAATTCCCGGACGACACTCTTAGTCAGCACGATAAGTCATTTCTAGAATCTTCAACTTCTTTTGAGACGAGAGATATTCGAAAACCATTCGTGGCCTAAGGGCAGATCTTGCGAGTTCTGCCACGGGCGCGAAGCCTTTCGCGATAGCCGACGAGGTGTATCCCTCAGGGAGGAACATCGAAAATGTTTGCTCCAGACAGCGCTCAGAGGCCCGATTCTTCCGGAAACGAAAAGCAGAAGCAAGTGCTTGGAATAGCGCCTGCTGGGGGGTAGGGGCGCAGGGAAGAATCACGGGATGCGGAAGACTCCTCAACTCTTTCAGAGAACTTCGTTGAGTTCCCTTGGACATACGTAGATGAATAGTTTTTCCCCTGGAATTATTCAATCGGATTCTCCTTCGAGCTCACCAGACTCAGAGACTTCGCAGTACCGTATGCCGTCTCCGTACGATGAGACAATCTCAGTGAGAGGGGAATCTTCCAGCCTGAGACCTGCGTCTTGGAGGAATGTTTGCTCGTAGCTGCCCGAGTGCGCTGTGCCTGGATCCAATCCTTTGTCGAAACTGGCATTCTCGGCACCAGCGTCCCGTAGAGGAAATCACAGCCGGATCCCACCATCGATTGCAGATCATAATCTCTGGATTTCTATGCGGCGGATGAATCGAAGGGACTCAATCGATTTTATCTTCGAATCGGAGGCATTCATGGCGACGAGCCATGACGCGTTAGACCCAAAATACGTAGCTCACAATGAAGATCGTGCTGAAGAGGGAGGGTCAATCCCACATGTAGCGGCGAAGGCTTTCCAAGATAGCGTCGTGTGTCCAGGAGTCGCCCACAAGCGTAACTATCTTCGATCATTCATGCATAATGTTCTGACCAATGAACCAGAATAGTCGTGAAAAATCAAGTTGTCAAGGCCAGCAACTCCTTCCAGAGCCATATCGCATTTGCCGTCCCGCCGGCGCCGTGCCGTTTGGAGTCGCTGTAATTTTCGGACTTCGAGACGATTGTAGGAATCGATTTTCCGCGATTCCCGACTACGCCAAGCTTGGATGGGGCTTCTCGTTTTCGTAGGTCTTCAACCATCCGGATCAGCACGGGGAGATCCACGGATTCAATAATCCCGAAAATCGAACACGAAACCCGAGCAGAGTAATAAGGAGGCAGATCTCTGCTGAAAAGCCGGATATCGAATCCGTTCTAAATCCAGTATTCTCGAACAGGGTCATCGAACCAAATCTAGAGTTTTCTCTATCTCTTTTTTATCGCACAGACTTACCCGAACCGAGGTTCGTGCCGGCCCGTCTAGGGCTGGACCCGCGAGCTGTAGAACGCTTCCTTTCAACCTCTCGCTGATGAGAGCGGTCGATACCGATCAATAGCTTGTCAGAGGGAGCGTATAGACGAGAAGCACGGGAGACGCTCAGACATTCGCCTTGACAGCGATGGGCCGCTCATCCTTCCATTCTACACCCGTCAACTGCCCCCCCCTCTTTTCAAATAATGTTCTTTCGGCCATCTTGAAAGCAGAGGAAGGGCAAACAAGCTATCAGCCACGATCTCACTTGACCAAATATTTGATCAAATTCGGGACATCCAACAGAAAACGAGCGAATGTCCAGACTTCGCGCTCATGACGCGCGATTTCGCGTGATATCTGATTGGACTTAAGCGACGATGGCTGGTTAAAGAACGACCTCGACTAGATTCGAATCAATGATTGATTCAGAACTCGATAACGATACTTTGATCGACAGATGTACCTCCCGTTCTCCGTCGATGACGATCGTTAACCAGTTTCTGTTCGCTGAGTTCCTGTTACGCGATATTCACACCCACATCGAATGAAACTCTGGCTCTGAGACATTGACGTTTGTCTGAAGGGGTGTTCGGTTGTAAGCTTCCATGTCGATCTGACTGAACTGAACGACCTTTATCTCTTCCTAATGTGGTTGAGTGTCGAGAGACGACGATCGTTGATGCCGTGGCTGCATGTCAGAAGTCGACGACAGAAGTCTACTTACAGAACTTCTTTCTTCGCCTGGACGACCAAACGAGCAGAATCAGCCACGGGGACATACTCACCAATCGCTAGAAAAAGGGAGCTCACCGCTTCCGGTGTCCAGAACAGCTCGTCCTTTGCGGGTATGTCGTCCGCATCGTCCGGTATTAGATCAGCCCCTACTCGGAACGTTCCGACGCTACGGGATAGTCGCCCGGCTCACGGTGATTGAGCCCCATGATCATTCTGCGTCACAAAGTCTTGCCCGGGATTTCGTCCGGGAGCGCTACGGGAGGGGAGGACACCGATGCGACACCTTTCAACTCGATCCGGCACAGACCAGCGAGCTTTTTCCAATCAGGATCCTCAATCTTGATCGTGATATAGTCCGCCCACTTGCTTCATTGTGGTTCTTCCTACCTCATACTTGAGAAGTGTGTATGTTAGGAAAATTGTGATATTCGAGGTTCGCGACACTCAAGTTCCAAGCTCGCTCTCACTCAGAAAGTCGAGATCCCTCTCAGGATGCGGTATTCCTTCTCTCATGGACGCTCTGGAAAATTCCCACATCGAGTTCGAGCACGGCTCTGCATGGACATGATTCCCCGGGTCCCCGAAGGGAGAAACTCGACATTCGACCCTTTCCCGTCTCGCCCATTGAACCCGATCCCCGTGCCGGACTGGCTTTCTCGATTGGCGCTTATTTTCTGTGACAGAAACTCAACTCAAAGTCTGATTCATGACGTTGCCCTGCTCCCTGGGAATGACTCGCGTGGATTGCCCTGCTAGGCTGCTCGACGCTCATCGGAGCTCCAGTTACCGATGGATAGAGGCTCGAGGGAGCTTCATATGTCGCTCCGCGAACATCCGTTCACTCCAGCGACGGACCTTGGATCCCCCCGACTCTTGATGTCCTTGAGCACGGAGGATGGAAGCGGCTTCATGAAAAGCACGGCCGGCACATTAGATTGTATTTCTGGAACCTGGCTTATACAAGGCTCTCGGATGATTCCGAAAGACTTCCCATCTGAGAGGATGCCCCTCAGGAGCAAGTAGGTGGCTTTAGCGAATGCAGCAGAAGGTCTCAATTAATTCGAATCCGTGGTGGTTAATGGCCATTCCGACGATTACCGGAACTCGTATTCGATCAAATCAAAATCCAAAGACCCAAGCGGAATCAAAACGGGACTCCGGAGGCCAATTCGACTAATGCGACCAATTCGATTATTGACAGGGAACTGAACTCGCGGACATGACGTTTGTCTCGCGAGCTCGATGTACCGATATGTCCTTTGCTCGCCTGTTTGTTAAAAGGGTTGGTCCGGAATCAGAACCTCGGAGCCTGATGTTCCAGCGACTTCGCTCTGGTTTCAATCCTCTTCTCGGCAGACGCCTCATCAATATTTCCGTGAGTGACAGAGTTTCGACCAACGATTGTTGTGGGCATACCGATGTTTGTCAATCACTGTTCTGCGGACAGGTGGGGAGTTTTGTTCCATTAAGCAAGACTAGGGACTGCGGAAACTTCAGCATATCCTCAGCTGTAAGCTGGGAGGCAAGCAACTTCGCGACGCGCCGCTCTCGGAAAATGTCTGAGGGTGAGGAGAAGGTCGATCCCCGGATGAGGATGACACACCGGATCATCAACAACCGCGAGGAATCAGAACTATGTCTGTTTGACAGCTGATTGATCAAGATGATGCTTTCTGGAACTTCCGCGGGCCGGCTGCGAGATTCCCGTCGTCGGTTTGAGTTCTTCCAAGCGATGTTCGGCACGATTATGAAATCCCGGCTTTCTGGTATAATATCTTCCAACACGGTTGCTCTTTCCGGACTGAATTTCGCGGGCTCATTCCCTCTCTAAACCTCAGGCGATTCCTGCGGCCCTTCGTCCGGCTGCGGGCTCAGCGACAAGGCCGGGCCGGAACGCAGACGAGCGCCTATGCCATTCCGTGGGCTGTCGCGCGCTTTCTCCGCTTGTAGCGGTACAAATAGCGGATTTTGTCTTCAGCTCGATGACCGCTAATGCTTCCCAGTGTTGCGTCGCTGTAAAAACAGTCGATCGCCGCCAAAGCTTCCAAATGGGCCGCAGCTACTGATGGATTTTCGGGAACGAGGGTCGGATCACCTAGATTTCGACAGCTCTTTCAAGCCGACCGAGCGTCGGCTCTTTTCCTCGAGCGAAGCAGGTGAATGAGAGGCGCAATAGCGGCGGATTCATTTTTCATTAGGGGACAGATTTTTGCCCGCTTTGTGTGCTCGAGGAAACGACGGTCGTTGATCATTCGCTCCGTTGCCGCCGACGCATCGGAAACCTAGAAGATGAAATGTTCACGGACGCTTACCGATCGTTTGACACGGTGTGGGCGGGTGCGCACCATCTGGGTCTCCCGAAAAAAAATTGACTGAAATACGGTCGTGTTCGTACGCTAAAAACAATCACCGCTTTTCTCGTAGTGTCAGTTGCGGCGGAATTGTTCTGATTAGCGCGTGGTAATTCACGCGATTGCGACGACTGACGAAAAGCACGCCCCCGTTTTCTTGTAGATCACGGATAATGGTCGCGATGCGATTGAACCGACGATTCCCTACGTTTGGAATTGTTGAGAAATTCGAAACACGCCTCATTGTGTGGATGCAGACGGTGGGAATCATCGGGTCGAGCCTCGCCGTGACTAAGATAATAAGGAGTTGTTCCGGCTAAGGAGAGAGGAAATGAAAACATACAGCTACTGAAGGTTTTCCATAGCTGTCCCGTCACTGGAAATCCAACAGAAAAACGAGGAGCGCCCGCAGTGGGAGATCGACACATGCATCCGTCGATCGAAGTTATTCCCTGGAGGGAGAACCTCAAATTCGGAAATAATCTCAAGGTAAGCGCCAGGCAATCAACTGCATGTCGAAGGAGATAAGGGTCGAGCTATACCGCCGAGGTGCCAATCTGACAGAGTCTTCGAAAGATCTCCGCGAAGACAAAGAGAACATAATTCCAAGCTTGAGCTCCGCTTTTCCTATAGAGGATCTAGGATCGAAAACATCAGGATTTATCAGGACTGTCAGCTGATGATGATCGCATGCCGCTGCGGAATGGCCCGCTGTCCGAGGAGAATTCTGGTCTACTTTCGACCAGGAATTACCGAGATTCGCGGAAACTCTTAATTCCTGGAGGATGCGATCTGATTCAAGGGGAATGTACCGACTGCTCGAGGGATCGAGACAGTACGAGAGATTATTAATGTATTCGAGCCATGATTATCCGGGAGGAGAAGCTATGACTGAATACTTCCATCAGACTCCCTTCTGCATCGTCACATTCTCGTTTCAATGCTCCGCCCGGAAGTCATGCTTTGCGCTTCCGCGCTGTTCCCGGCTCTCAATCTCATCCCCCTACCCTCGGGTATGGTCTGCGTGAATATATTCAAGATTCGGAGGCATTAGCTGCCTTCATCTATCTAATTCATCTAGGATCATCTAGAGGCAGCTCCGACTTCGCGACGGCTGAGTACAACCCCGAGAAACAGTCTCGAAAGTAAAGTTCTCGCGGAGCGCTGCGCTGATCCTGAGAGGTCTCAGCTCAAGCAATAATGAACAAGATAGCCTCTAAATCCTAAATGACGTGTGAGTTGGTGCTCCGTCAGCATAATGAGTCTGTTTCATAGGGTACGAGAGGCTTTTTTTTCCGAACGACGGACTTCTCAGCCTTGTTTGCTGTTCCAAAAATGCCGGGAAGACATTATGCAATCGTTGAAACATTCTCAGAAACTGAATGCGCGCGAAAGCTCGCAGAAAACGTCAGATATTTCGGATGACCTTGAGTTAGTCAAGAGCGTGCATCACAGAGTCAGGCCAGCGTTCCCGGAGGCGTTTTGCTCCTCGAGCGGAGATACATGAGCGGATCATGATTTCATTGTGATTCGGATTATCATAAAGCGCGGTGAGAGTTCACTGCGGAACTCCGAGGTCATAAAGGATGAGCGAACGGAAATCTCACTTCTCGTGACAGAAGAGAGCCAGATTTTCTCGATTCCGTTCTGCTAGTCTCCCGAGTTCATCTCTCTTTCCGAGAATGGAGAAGTCGTCCGGCGTTCGAGGCATGCCTGCTTCTTTCAAGACGGGATGAATTATTTCACTTGTTGAGATGATGTTTGCCCGAAGAGATTGAGAGAAATTCCGTCCGCAGCTCTCGGAAGACGGCTCTCTTCCCGACTCCAGAAGAATGTGTTTGTCTGTGACAATCACCTTGACTGCACCGCGGCCAACCTCCAATCTTATTCATCAGATTGGACTCCCTCCAAAACTTGGAGGGACTGTATTTCGTGTGAGAATCAAGAATTCAGCCCGTCCCTTCGACGTTTTGTCCTGCTGACGGTAGGCGGAGAGGAGAGTGGAGTTCCAATGCTCAGGGGGAGGGGGAAACCATGAACATTAATTTCTCGCTCCATCACCTTCCTGGTCATTCTCGAGTCATCAGAGAACCATGGGATGCTCGACAAGTGAGATATGTTTCAGGAATCGATTCCGGATCCAAAGACAACACTGAACGCGAGCTCTGCTCCTTGTCTTCTCAGACTTTCCCTGAAATCGATGATGTACATATATTTTCTATTCTTCGTGGAAGATCAATGTTGGTACCGAATAGCGTCTGATCCTGCGACGCTCTTGTCAGCCGATGCGGTTCGTTTCTGTCTGAGGTCAGAGGCAGAGAGATACAAAGCTTCCGTCTCTGGACCACAGAACTCTGCGAATATAGTCGATCAATCTTGATGGCATGGGAGTGGTCGCTCAGTCTTGACCCTGCACAGTTCCAGAGACTTGACGTGTCGTCCGAATGGCGGAGACACGGTCGGATCAGGCAAGTGCCTTCGGACGTCAACAGTGTCGCCGCGGTAGGAACGCCTATCATCAGCAATCACAGTCCGAGTCCGTTTCGTGTGAGTCACGGATGTTCCCTCTGAGTTCGTAAGGGTGTCTGAAGTCAATCAGTGTCCCTACCGGGGCGGTATTGTATACCGGCGAAGAAATAATTTCTTTTGTCATGCAGAATTCGCACGGAAATTTTTTCAATTTTTCCTTCAAAAAGCCACCCGTGAGCGGGCTTCTTCTCGAAGGCGCGGTCTTATTGTCCGCCTGCCGACGGGATTCCAGACGACAACGACACCATCAGACCAACCATGACGGTGATTTGGAAGACATATATTTGCCATCCTTTCATCTCTGCTGTTTTTTTCTGATAAATCTCGCTGCCAATCCAAAATCGGGCGGGGTACGGCCTCGCCGCAACCTTCAGAGGTCACGGTGGTACTTTGCCTATGTCCTGTCACCATACCCTAGATACTGTCGACGATCGTTCGTTGGATGAAGCAACAAATGACTTTTACGGTCGATACGAGACGATCAGTAGTCTTCGAATGATGTCGCTGAGCGTGCTCGCTCGCTGGCGTCAGAACCGGAAACGCGTTCCTTCCGGGAATTCTGGAATGTCCGATTGTCACTAGTGGGCGCTCTTTCCTCGATCATCGGATGACGGACTTAAATGGCCGCCTTGCTTTCCCCGTGAGAGCGATCGGCGCTCTCCATGAACCTGCTAATCTCTGTACCCAGCCTTGAACTGCGATCAAGCGATTCGAGGGAATCGTCAGCCGCTCGTTTTCCCCCTCACCAGCCCATACCCCGCGAATTTGTGCTCTCGCGAGATGTTTGGATGCACGGGGCAAGTACGCACGCAAAAGCGCGTGTCTCCTCCGAACAACCGAGTGAATGAGGACACACAGCAGTCGGAGGATTTCCACATCGGCTTGAATAGATTAACGAATCCGATTCCTAGCTCCAGAAACTTGAGAATCTGACCGTGTCGGCGTTCATCGGCTCTCCAATCATATGGAGATCGACTCGAGGGAGTGTGATACGGATTGCATTTCCGAGATATCCCACGGGATGACTAGGTGACTTCTTGCCGCTCGGCTTCCAATCCGTTCCACGATCGATTCTGCCACGGTCCGCGACTTCGGGGAGCTACTCATTTATCTTCGCAGGAATATGTCGAGTGTTTCTGGTTGACGAATTTGAGGCATTGCTGAAGGGTAGATTTCTGTCTTCTCGCAAATACAAAGGAATACACTTACCCACATATCCATATGTGGCAGCCTCGACTCGGACGCGAATTGACCGAGTCGAATGCTCGGAGCAGGTTGACTCTCATTCTCTCGTGATATTCATCGCATTTGCTGATACGACGCTAGATGTCGTACGTGTCTGAGCGGACATATATTCGCCATGGCAACCGAGGGCCTCCTCGTTCCTTGTTGATTTTCCAGAGGAATCTGCGGGGCGTTCTTGAGCGGGGCGAGAGATTGGGCTGCCGACTTTCCGGGAACTCCTGAATATACCTCGGGTGTTCCTTCGGTACGGGAACACTGGCCTGGTTGACAATTGCCCCTACAATTGCCCCAGGACTAGACTAGCCCACGGCATACCGATGTCTACTTTCTGAGTCGGGTGACTCCTCCAGCCTGAAGCGATGAAGGAGGTATGTATGTCTTATCCCTCTCGCGAGCTGGTTTGGAACTCTTGAAGGTACAATGAGCTGGGCCGTACTGTACCATCTCAGGCCAAGGAGATGAACTCGGAGCCGTGAATCTGTGCAATACTCTAACCAAGTACCTACTGAACCGCGCTCTGACGAATTCCGATGCTCAGTGCCTGATCAGGTGATCAGGTGTGGATTGAGGTGAAACCTCCGTCATCGATTTCAGACCGTTTTCCAGAGCCCTTCGCTAGGCGGTAAAGTCGCTGTCAGAATCCGTTTCTTTCCCAACTCGATGGGACGGTCCCGCCGATGCCTCTCGAGGGTGAAGCCCTTCAGTCCGATGAGGGGTATCATGAATGGCATGGAACGAGTAGGAAGTTCTCAGAGAGAAGACGAAATCCCTTCGCAAACCGAAATACTTTTCCTTTTTCGAGGCGAGTCCTTTCGAGACGAAAGCTCGTAAAGCTTCAACGAACATTTGGGATAACGAACTTCAAGGCTTAAATGGTTGAACGAGGCGTCCGTTGAGCTAGGCTCCTCTGTTTTAGTCAAATTGGAACGGGGGCTTTACTTCCTTTCCCGAGAGAACCTTACAGCTCACGGTTAGTCACGATTCTCACGGTGGGACGACATTAACAGAATGATTCCGACGGGTTGTCGATATTTTCTGAAATTGACATCATGAAGGCTTTCATGTTGCCGTTCGACACAGCCGGCATTAGCGTCCGTCCCTAAAGCGAGCGATTTACCGTGGCGGAGGCCCTGCTCCAGACTCGAGAGATTCCTGTTGACATCCCGCAGATTGACGGCGGAGCAAAAACGACTGACCCTGTCCCTATTGGGGAACAGGACTTGCGGATATGAGCGTAACGGGGTTCGAAGATTGACCGACGGGAGTGACCGACAGATGCGACCTACAGCATCATCGGAGGTTTCGGGGATGATGCGACGGGAAAAGAGTAAGAATATGTTTTTTTTTTCGAATGCACTGTCCGGGAAGCTCTCACGATGTATTCGGAGCCCTTAGAGCTTGCGCTGACTATGCTCTTGAGTTGGAGCCATGGGGGAATGGAGGCGAGGAACGTTTCGAAGAATTCTGGAAATCTCACTCAACATGCGTTCAAGGTCTGTGAGGTCGCCAGCTTTCCTTAAGTGATTGGTCGTGACGAGACTCGTGAAGCGTTCAATCTGATCGTTCGGCACGTGCAATGCCATCCACGGCCGCCTCGAGCTCTTAAGCCCATATACATCCAATGTCAATGATCTCCTCAGTCAGCTCGTCGTGCGATGAGCTCCTTACCCAGGAGGTCGGGTGAAAATGGTGCGGTTACGCTGCCGCTCTTTGGAGTCGCGTTGGCGAAATTTCCGAGATGAGTCAGTCGATGAATGATTCTCATTTCGGGAGCAATCGACGCCGTTATCCAAACGACCTTGCTCTGGGTCCTCGAAAAAATTTGGCAGTTCCACCAAAGGATGGACAATGAACCGGTAATGAGCAGGTCTTGTTTTTGTTGAGGCTATTAAGAGCCTGCTGGTCCAACACTTAGCGCATGGCAACGCCCTTAACGGAATCTCTCTCAGATTGACGCGGGCAACATCCAACAACCGTTACCGAAGGCAGAATCGATCTTATTGCGGGAATTTTCTGGACGAAGAACACATTTGCATTGTGTATGGTCCGATCCCGCGGTTGACCGCGCCAATATTCGACCGCAAGCCGATGCAGAGTATCGAATGCTCATGGGCGTTCGTCTGGCCTTTATTTAATTCAATTGTATCTACCGAGAATTGATAGCGCCTCGTATGACTGATCTTTCCGGTTCTGGGAAACCGGCTCCGACTGAATCGAAGAGACTTCAGGTCTTGAACAGACCTCCACAAGATGACCGGGATTTGAAAGATGCTCTATAATTACTCCAGCTCAATTCGATGCTCATTGGGTCGGCTCCTGCATCGAGGCAAGTCGCTCTGATGGAGTGTCGAAAGGGTGTTGTCCGAACAGGAGAGAGAGGAACACCTCTCCGGATGCGAGCCGGTGAGGCTCGGTGACGAGTCGATCGGGACCGAACTTCGAAATTTCCCTCGGGCTTCCCGAAGCCCAACCTCGAGCGTATGGCAACTCCGTCATCCTTCAAATCGAGCCTGAGTAACAGAGGGCGAGGTCTCCCATGGATTCCGTACTGCGTCAGATGAATCGAGCGGGAGAGTGAGAGCGGCGCAATCACGATTCCGGATACCTCGCATATGATTACCAGTCGGAATGAGAAAACGCTCTAATCCTTGGTGTGATGTTTGGGATCACTGAGTCGACCGGAGTCGTATAGAGCAAGTTCTTGTCGCACCGAGTATCACCTATACGGCGTTCTGCTATCGGACCCTTACGAGAAGACTTCCCCCTTGTTTGTGCGCCTGGACTGCCCCAGCCAATCTCAAGCAGAATGAGGTCAGAGTCAGTCAGAGAAGTCACTTTTCTCCTTCCGGTTGGCAACTGCGCAAGAGCTCAAGCCACACGGATTCGAGCCTGCGAGCTCTTTCCGGCGTGGGACTCCTGGGACTCATTCGAGGATAGAATCACTCCGAGAATCCTGAAATGAAGTCGCGAAGAAGCGCCCGAAAACCGACTCGTCCACTTCATCGTGATCCGTGTAGATGGCAACCATCATAGACTCCCGGCTTGTCTGTAGGACCAGAAGTCGATCGACCCCGTTTCTCTGCTGTGATCGAGGAACACGCGGAATCTCATTCTTCAGGCATCATCATATCGACAAGAATCCCAGATGTGGAAATTTTGATAGAGGGGAGAGTTTCTTTCCAGATTACACGAGACCTCAAGACGAGGAATCGCTCTCTGCGCGCTGGCATGTGCCGCTCATTCAGGCCCGTCTCATCGACAGCTTTTGATTCTGATTGCTCAGATAAGTCAGAGTTCCGCTCGGAGAAGCATATCGAAGGATCAAGCCGCATCTTCGCCGCCTCAAAAGTCAAGAGGCTCGACGTTCCTTCCACTTCCACGATTTTTCGAGCAAACCGCACCGAGCACGGATGTCTCGGAGCCGGACAGAATTTGTAGCCCCGGTTCCCGAGGGATTGATAGGCAATCACAGGCAACCATCTATGTACTTGCGAGTCATCCATTGAGTTCCATTGAGGGCTGAAGCTCAATCGATGTATCACTTTTCTGGAGGCAGCCGTGCGGAATTAGCCAAAGAGCAGACAGAAGCCTGACATTCAGTACATTGGACATTTATTCTTATACGGTACATTTATTGCACTTCAGGGATACATCGTCGTCGACAACAGAGATAATAATTGCGCTTATGACTAGGGGAACCGGGTACCTGCTCCAAAGGTTTGCTTTCAGGGTTTATACGATAAGGCTTGAACGAATCATTCTTTGAAATAGGTCCATGAAACGGGAAAGTCTTCCAGCGATGAGTCGGTTCCATACATCCGGAGAAACTCCCCTCAGGGATCAGTGTCTTCCATCGAAAATTCCCCGATGAGTGTATCCGAAGCTTCTTTGTAAACTTCAGCTGGTGAGAAGATACACTCTGCGTAGAGTTCTGCGCAAGTCTTCTCAAGGATAGAAGATTCGTCGTCAGGGGCATCCCGAGACGTCTGACGTTGGTAGACGGATCGGAGTACCCTAGCCCCGATTCCGAAAGCTTCTTCCTGCTCTCTGGCTTCACACAAGGCTCTCTTAAGACATGCGTCGGTCATATTCTCGGGTACAAGCGATACGATGTCATTGTAAACTTGTGGAATGTCCAGGAATGAGTCAAGATGATCGAAGAGCGTCGATCGTTCCATATTTCCATCGACACTTCTTTTATGAAGTCTCCCATGGGGTCCGAGGAAGATCGGGTAAACCAAACCGATGAAGCCCGTCGAAACGAGAGCCCACATGGTGACGTGAGACATGGTGAAACGAACCACCCCGTTCGCTTTGCCGGTGCCGGGTACAACGACGGTTAACATGGGTATCGAGATTGTGAAAGACGAATTGTATGTTCGATCGACCAGGATACTCTGCTTGATCTGCTCGTCCACGGTGGTGTCGATCAGGAGTTCCTTGGTGTTCTCTTCATCCAGCTCTCCGCCGTCTTGGTTTTCGTATCCATAGCCGTCTTCCTCACTTTGTGCGATGACACAAGCTGAAGTGCAGAGTAAAACAAGCATTAGCTTCATCCTGGCGTTTTGAAGGCACATGAAGTGAATGATTCCTCCGACGATGGTGCTTGCGAGGAATGTTAATCTCACAATGAAAAATCCAATAACCTCGGGGTCTTTTTCAATGCCTCGAGAGGTAGAGAGTTTCGCGCTCCAGTGAGAGAGAGCGTTCTCATTGGAATCGCGACCCCATCTGGAGGACTCGTGAGGCTCTTCATGGCGGATTCTAAATGATTTGATGTGGGGTCGAGAGCCGAGAAGCGATTCAGGCGTCAAGACTACGCAATTATCAGGTATTAGAATCTCAAATCGGAATTCATGATGTGCGTGGGTTAATGCCGGTCGACCGGAGGAATTCGTATTCGCGGAGCCATCTCCGAGTCGGGGGCCAGCTAGCTCGTGGCGTAGGTTGATGGTTTGGAAAGTCCACGATTTTGCTTCGAGTAGTCTATCGTCTGTGCGGAGGCTTTGAATCAATCATGTTCCGAGCTGCGAAGAGTATTTCACAAATGTTGGGATCCTGCTAGGATTTTCGGACAAACAGTAAGTCGGGCGAATTTCCCGCAGCGTCTGCGGCGAAGTAAGGGAATTTTCGTTTCCTCTAACGCGGTTGACCATGGGATCGCCCTTCAATGGGTATCATTCTCTCTTTTGATCAGAATAACGGACTGACTCGAGAGAACGGATGTACTCGCGGGTCTACGACAAAACGGCGCGACCAAAAACGGCGCCGGATTTCTGGCGCGCGGACCCCACGAGTGCTCGTGACGCTTTTCATCAACTTATGTATTATTATCATGTTACGAGTCCGCGACGCCCAATCGAGCGACTCTATCGGTCGGTGATGGAGCTGTTCCGAGCATCCTCTGCACTATTACAGTTGGAGAATTCGGGCGGATTCATTAGTGCCCTAAAATCCCTCGTATACCGAACCGTAATGGTGCGTGAAACGATTCCCGTATAGCGAACCCTCTGTATAGAGAACCTTTCTTATAAGAAACTTTCTGTACAAGGAACCTTCCATATGGGAAGCTCCACGTATGAATAAGTTGCCGTTTAAGGAACTCCTCGCATAGGAAACATATGAATGCTTCGCACGACCGATTACCCGACGAGCTCACCGTACTTACAGAATACTTTCTGCTTGACGAATTTCTCCGTTCGTGGAGCCCTTCTTATCATGAGCCTCGCGCTCATCAATTCTTCCGTACAGCGAGCCTTGCACGAGGGGGAACTTTTCCCACGTGCGACGGAGCCCTAGTCGTTGGACTTCGCATGTTATGGACTCCGTTGTGCGACTGTGTCATGTGTCGCTCTAAGCGCAAGCCCCTCAACTGAAGTCCTCTCTCGCAATGCTTCCAGTCGTGCGAGGGAGAACCTCCGCGCTATGCTGCTTCCGAATGGCATTGAAGATGAAGACCTCATGATCAGTGAGGCTAAATGTTAACTGATATGAACCTACACAAGATCCCGGCATCGCTTGCTATAATGAGATAGCTCTCGATACCGGGCCAAAATCACCGGACAGTGATAGCACTCTGACAGTGATGGGTCACCTATCAGCTTTTTATGAAATGGTCTTTCCAGGTAGACTCAATCGATGAGCGGTAACGAATCGTCCTTGCTGTCCTTCGCTTCTCCAAGTTCATTCTCCACAAGGCTAGTCAGACCGTATTCCTCGATTTCGGAAGTACGGACTTCTAACTCGCCGCCTCCGGGAAACTCCTCATCGAACTCATCGCCTGTGACGATGAAATTATTATAATCGGCGATACCAGCGCCGGAATCAAAGTCGTCGTACTCTGGACCACATGGGGGCACGGCATCTAGAGCCGATGCTTTTGAGAAGCCCTTCACAACGACTTCTGTTAGAGCTTCATCGAAGGCCCGTTTGACGATACCAGCGACGACATCGTAAGTTATTCGCTGCCGCCTTTCGTATAAGTTGCGGATGCCTCGTCGCTCATCCAGGCTTTCCATAGACGGCGAAAATTATCCTTGAATTTTTTGTTGACCGTCACATTCAGAGGCTGACAGTATTTCGTCAGACCCCCGGGGATCACAGCAATTCGCGAGTGATTCTTGAGCTCGATTTCAACTCTTCCGGTCAAGTGGCACCTGGCGGAATCCATTATGAGCAGCGAGTTCCGGGGATCGTCATTGTTCGCCGAACAAGTACTCCAAATTGCTTTCAACCATGATTGTTTCATTCATCCAAACTTTTTGGCAGACTTCAATCACAATTCCATTTTCGGCAGAAGCTTTTTGTTGAATACTAACCGCGAGAGCTACAGTGAAGTTTGTGTCCTCGCGACCCGTAGTATCTACCCTCACGTGGTCACCATCTCTGGGTGCGACGGTCCGTGTAGGGATGATGTCAAAGGGCACTGGTACCTCGTCAACGTTCCCGATGCGGCACGGCTGTAAGTCACTCGAGAATTCCCTCACGAAGCGTCTGAAGTTCTCGATCTTAAGTTCGAAACCGTCAGGTAATGGCTCACCGATCCTGCTAACCCGACGCACGCTCAACTGATTCCTCCTCATGAATTTTTGAACCCACTCGCAAGAGGCTTTGAACCTTGGTTTAGATTCGCCCTGATCGAGGTTGTTGGCGACTCGCCAAGTGGCGAGCTCCAAGGCTTTCCTTTGTATATCTACAACACGAAGAGCTCTTTTGCGAGCTCGCGTCGTCAGAATCCATGCTTTTAGATCCTTCTCGATGCCTCCGAGCAGCACGGCTCCTCTTCGGAATGCTCTCCGAGATTTCCGGCTTCGCTCGAGGTCTTTCTCAAATCATGGAACATAGTCTTGGATATCCCGAACTTGATGATCGTTGCGGTCATGCCATGCAAACGATCATAGGCGACCGCCTCCAATTTTTTATAAGCCGCGTATGAAATCCTCATTTCTCAGAGACGAGGCGATCCTTGTTTCCCAGTGGAAGCGATCTAGGAATTCGGAAGTCGGGAAGGTACCAAATTTCGAGGGATCAAGTCAAGAATACCACTCTCGCAAGCCTCAGGCATAGATGCCGGAGTTCGGTCAACGAGGCCACCGAAATCTACTCCGGCTCTTACCCGAATGGAGAAGAGTTTGCCACGGGATGCTCGCCGAAGATCCGCGAGCATCCGCGGAAGATACCCTCCCAAGTCCCGAGAATAGTCGGCTCCCGGATCCCGGATCAGGCCGATAAATAATTCGCAATTTCATTGCCCGCTTCACTGTTTCTATCTTCTCGATCTTGTTCTTCGCCGTCCTGACCTGATCCATGATCTAGATTCTACATAGTCCCCGCGGAAAACTAGTCCCGACATGCATGGAACAACTACACCGTACCTTCGAGTTATGACTGATAAGAACGTCCACTAGAACGTCCTCACCGTCCCCAGTTCCGGCTTGAATAAGCTAGCCAAAGGTCCGCTCCACGTTGCCGAGGAGCTTCAACTAGGTGGTGTTCGACTCAGATCGTGGATGAAACTTCAGCGTAACTTCGTTCGGAGCGCCCCATTTGGGCGCAGAGCCCTTTAGGCGCGATTTTCGTGCTCGAAGAGCCTTTTTGACTTGGCCGGGGAACACTGTGGCTCCTCACTCGCGCCCAAACGGCTCGGCGCCCTAACGGCCCTGCGCCCAAATGGCCCGCGCCTAAAGAGCCGCGCCCAAACGGTCGCGCCCAAACGGCTGCGCCCAAATGGGGTGCACCGGTCGAGCACTCTCGCTAGCAGTTTCTGTCTGCTCACGGAACGGAGCTTCTACTCGGATCTCCTCGATTGTGATCTTCCTCCGTTCTTCCACCGTTTTTGTGCGGCGATCCGTCGGAGCTCCCAACTTTCCCTTGTTCCCATCAAAACATACTCCTTTGTCTTCTCGATTCACTCTAAGACCAACTCGATAGTGAAGGGGCGATGCTCCCTCCTCAACTACAAGCATATGATTTGGCACCTTCTCTTTCGACAATGCCGCATTCGATTGCTTGAATCTCTTGAGCTACTCCAGAGGAAGCTGCAATCCTGTCCGTGGGGAGCTCTGCAGTGGGTGTTTTCCATGGGGATCGGGGGAAGCCTCAGGGCGCGATGTTAAGCGTGTAGAAGGGAGGCTCTGAGAACCGCTCACGAAGCTTTCCAATCAAGGAGATCTGAAGGAGCGGGCTGCGTACAATGTGGAGGGGACGTCGCAAGTCATTTATGCCACTCTTCGGAATCTGCCTCA
The DNA here is from genome assembly GCF_000255335.2 of Galendromus occidentalis. Taxonomy (NCBI): domain Eukaryota; kingdom Metazoa; phylum Arthropoda; class Arachnida; order Mesostigmata; family Phytoseiidae; genus Galendromus; species Galendromus occidentalis. Next base: position 306,845 of record NW_003803826.1, read on the forward strand.
GTGCGTCCTGGGCGTGATGCCCAAGCAGTCTACTCTGAGGGGGACGGTGCCTCGAGACGGCACGAGGCGTTCGTTCAGCTAGTTCCTCTGTTTTAGTCAAATTGTAACGGGGGCATAATTTCCTCCTCAGAGAGAACCTTACAGCTCACGGTGAGTCACGATTTTCACGGTGCCGGTGGGACGACATTAACAGAATGATTCCGGCGGGTTGTCGATATTTTCTGAAATTGACATTCGACATCATGAAGGCTTCCATGTTGCCGTTCGACACAGCCGGCATCAGCGTCCGTCCCTAAAGCAAGCGATTTACCGTGGCGGAGGCAATTCATAAACAAGTCGCAACGGCGTTTCAATTTGCGTCAGATGAAATTTCGGATAGACGCCTTGCTTGTTCATTCTGAATCATCCTGTGGCGTCAAAAGTAGATCACCTTGGAATAAAACAGGAACACGCCTTCCGCGTCCGCAACCCAGAATATGGATTCAGTATCTCTTCGGAGGACTATTCGATGACATCGGCCTTGACCTCGCCACATGTGAGCTCCGCTCGACCCTATATCGGTCCGGGACTTTTCGCACCAGAGGACTCAGCCATATTGTCGGATATGCTCCTACGGACACATTTTTGTCTCGCTTGCCTGATGGGGCGAGCAAAAGAAGTCTGGAACCTTCTCAGCATAGAATCACGCCCCGAGCACCGAGCAATGGTTTTGGGGATCTCGCTGCCACTACATATTTCGTTTCCGAGGACAGAAGCATTTCAAAATATCGAGCCGGAATTTCAACGCTCAGGCAGATTCGGCGAAAGATTGTCCGCGAGTTGTCGCGTGCTGAGGTCTCTTCATGAAGCTCGTCCATTTCATAGGCAAATTAAAGCTCAAGGCCGTCGCGTCTGCGGGGTCAGCATAAGTCATTGCTCATCTCCGGAAGCAGAGCATTCGACGAACGTCGAGGTACTCAGCGCTTGGGCTTGCGTTGGCGGAGGCCGTGATTTCAGACTTGAGAGATTCCCGTGGACATCCCGCTGATTGACGGCGGAGCAAAACCTACGGACCCGGTTCCTATCGGGGAACAGGACTCATGGATATGAGCGTGGTGGGGTTCGAAGATTGACCGACGGGACCAACAGCATCATCGGAGGCTTCGGAGGTGATTCGGAGGGAAATAAGTTTTGAGTTGAAATATGTTTTTTCTCGGATGTACTGCCCAGGAAGCTCTGACGATGTATTCGGAGCCCTCAGAGCTTGCGCTGACTATGCTCTTGAGTTGGAGCCATGGAGGAATGGACGCGAGGAACGTTTCGAAGAGTTAAGGAAACTCACTCATCATGCGTTCAAGGTCTGTGAGGTCGCCAGCTTTCCTTAAGTGATTTGTCGTGACGAGAATCGTGAAGCGTTCAATCTGATCGTTCGGCACGTGCAATGCCATCCACGGCCGCCTCGAGCTCTTAAGCCCATATACATCCAATGTCAATGATCTCCTCAGTCAGCTCGTCGTGCGATGAGCTCCTTACCCAAGAGGTCGGGTGAAAATGGTGCGGTAACGCTGCCGCTCCTTGAAGTCGCGTTGGCGAAATTTCCGAGATGAGTCAGTCGATGAATGGTTCTCATTTCGGGAGCAATCGACGCCGTTATCCAAACGACCTTGCTCTGGGTCCTTGAAAAAATTTGGCAGTTCCACCAAAGGATGGACAATGAACCGGTAATGAGCAGGTCTTGTTTTTGTTGAGGCTATTAAGAGCCTGCTGGTCCAACACTTAGCGCATGGCAACGCCCTTAACGGAATCTCTCTCAGATTGACGCGGGCAACATCCAACAACCGTTACCGAAGGCAGAATCGATCTTATTGCGGGAATTTTCTGGACGAAGAACACATTTGCATTGTGTATGGTCCGATCCCGCGGTGGACCGCGCCAATATTCGACCGCAAGCCGATGCAGAATATCGAATGCTCATGGGCGTTCGTCTGGCCTTTATTTAATTCAATTGTATCTACCGAGAATTGATAGCGCCTCGTATGACTGATCTTTCCGGTTCTGGGAAACCGGCTCCGACTGAATCGAAGAGACTTCAGGTCTTGAACAGACCTCCACAAGATGACCGGGATTTGATAGATGCTCTATAATTACTCCAGTTCAATTCGATGCTCATTGGGTCGGCTCCTGCATCGAGGCAAGTCGCTCTGATGGAGTGTCGAAACAGTGTTGTCCGAACAGGAGAGAGGAACACCTCTCCGGATGCGAGGCGGTGAGGCTCGGTGACGAGTCGATCGGGACCGAACTTCGAAATTTCCCTCGGGCTTCCCGAAGCCCAACCTCGAGCGTATGGCTACTCCGTCACCCTTCGAATCGAGCCTGAGTAACAGAGGGCGAGGTCTCCCATGGATTCCGTACTGCGTCAGATGAATCGAGCGGGAGAGTGAGAGCGGCGCAATCACGATTCCGGATACCTCGCATATGATTAGCAGTAGGAATGAGAAAACGCTCTAATCCTTGGTGTGATGTTTGGGATCACTGAGTCGACCGGAGTCGTATAGAGCAAGCTCTTTTCGCACCGAGAGTCACCTATACGGCGTTCTGCTATCGGACCCTTACGAGAAGACTTCCCCCTTGTTTGTGCGCCTGGACTGCCCCAGCCAATCTCAAGCAGAATGAGGTCAGAGTCAGTCAGAGCCGTCACTTTTCTCCTTCCGGTTGGCAACTGCGCAAGAGCTCAAGCCACACGGATTCGAGCCTGCGAGCCCTTCTCGGCGTGGGACTTCTGGGACTCATTCGAGGGTAGAATCACTCCGAGAATCCTGAAATGAAGTCGCGAAGAAGCGCCCGAAAACCGACTCGTCCACTTCATTGTGATCCGTGTAGATGGCAACCATCATAGACTCCCGGCTTGTCTGTAGGACCAGGAGTCGATCGGCCCCGTTTCTCTGCTGTAATCGAGGAACACCCGGAATCTCCTCCTTCAAGCATCATCATATCGGGAAGAATCCCCACGACGAACTCTCCTGTTTACTCCGTCCCTCCCGACCTGACCTCCGAGATCAATATGCGCGAGATCTCAGAGGATCGGGAAAAATTGGGCCTCCACGTACTTCGTCCCGAATTCGAGCGTCGAGCTCCGTGAATGCTACAGGGGATTGAAGCCGGGCTGAGCTTGTTATGCGAAGGCATAAGGTGCGGGACTCATCCCCCCGAAACCACTGGCAGGACTCGCAGAAGAAACGAATATCAGTCAGAGCTCCGCTCGGCGGAGCATATCGAAGGATCAAGCCGCTTCAAGAGTCAAGAGGCTCGACGTTCCTTCCACTTCCACGATTTTTCGAGCAAACCGCACCGAGCAGGGATGTCTCGGAGCCGGACAGAATTTGTAGCCCCGGTTCCCGAGGGATTGATAGGCCATCACAGGCAACCATCTATGTACTTGCGAGTCATCCATTGAGTTCCATTGAGGGCTGAAGCTCAATCGATGTATCACTTCACTGGAGGCAGCCGTGCGGAATTAGCCAAAGAGCAGACAGAAGCCTGACATTCAGGACATTTGACATTTATAATTTTACGGTACATTTATTGGACGTCTGGGATACTGCTGTGTCGTCGACAACAGGGATAATATTTGCGCTTATGACTAGGGAAACCGGGTATCTGCTTCAACGGTCACGGTCTCTACGAGAAGGGTTGAAAAAATCTCCCTCCGAGTCAGATCAAGGGAACGGGAAAGTCTTCCGGCGATGAGTCGGTTCCATACACCCGGAGAAACTCCCCTCAGGGATCACTGTCTTCCATCGAAAATCTCCCGATGAGTGTATCCGAAGCTTCTTTGTAAACTTCAACTGGTGAGAAGATACACTCAGCGTAGAGTTCTGCGCAAGTCTTCTCAAGGATAGAAGATTCGTCGTCAGGGGCATCCCGAGACGTCTGACGTGGGTAGACGGATCGGAGTACCCTAGCCCCGATTCCGAAAGCTTCTTCCTGCTCTCTGGCTTCACACAAGGCTCTCTTAAGACATGCGTCGGTCATATTCTCGGGTACAAGCGATACAATGTCATTGTAAACTTGTGGAATGTCCAGGAATGAGTCAAGATGATCGAAGAGCGTCGATCGTTCCATATTTCCATCGACACTTCTTTTATGAAGTCTCCCATGGGGTCCGAGGAAGATCGGGTAAACCAAACCGATGAAGCCCGTCGAAACGAGAGCCCACATGGTGACGTGAGACATGGTGAAACGAACGACCCCGTTCGCTTTGCCGGTGCCGGGTACAACTACGGTTAACATGGGTATGGAGATTGTGAAAGACGAATTGTATGTTCGATCGACCAGGATACTCTGCTTGATCTGCTCGTCCACGGTCGTGTCGATCAAAAGTTCCTTGGTGTTCTCTTCATCCAGCTCTCCGCCGTCTTGGTTTTCGTATTCATAGCCGTCTTCCTCACCCTGTGCGATGACACAAGCTAAAGTGCAGAGTAAAACAAGCATTAGCTTCATCCTGGCGTTTTGAAGGCACATGAAGTGAATGATTCCTCCGACGATGGTGCTTGCGAGGAATGTTAATCTCACAATGAAAAATCCAATCACCGCGGGGTCTTTATAGATTCTTCGAGAGGTAGAGAGTTTCGCGCTCCAGTGAGAGAGAGCGCTCTCATTGGAATCGCGACCCCATCTGGAGGACTCGTGAGGCTGTTCATGGCGGATAATATGAGAACTGATGTGGCATTGAGAGCCGGGAAGCGATTCTGGGGTCAAGAGCTTGAGCAATTATCAGGTGACGCGCTTGGGCTTATATCGGAGAGCGGGGATATTGCGGAAGAATCGGCGTCCCGGGACTACAGGCGTTCTACAGCTAGCTGAGGATCTCTCCGCTCCCTCGAAGTCAACGCGACGATCAAGATCCATATGATTATTTGTCCAGAGAATTCCGGGAGATTTGTTCGGTGGGAGTGATCCCAGAGTATTTCTCCCGGTACGAAGACACAAACTGCTTGCTACGAGTCTCGCCCAGCTCATGGTGCAACGCAATGAATGCATCCTGGCCGGACCCTTTAGAACTCACAGTGAGCTCCGAGTTCGCACAACTAAGAGGCCTTGGCGATCCTTGATTGATATGAGAAAGTATGAGGATCTCAGATTGGGATTCATGATGTGCCTGGGTTGACTCCGCTAGACCGGAGGGATTCGTATTCGTATTCAATGGGCATCATCATCTCTTCTGATCACAATGGCGAACTGACTCGAGACAACGGATGTACTCGCGGTCTAGCAGTTCCCTCGGCACATGCTACGACTTTCGACTGATCTTGAGAGAACGGCACTAGGTGCTCCTGTGATTCGATGCGATTTCACTCGGCAATGGAGGACTCGAATCAGCGGAAGGCGGACTAAAACACGTTTGCTGCTGTTGAGTAGATTGGCTTTCGCGAGCGAGGGGGAAGGTCCGTGGCATGATCCGCGGATCAGGAACGGTCATAATGGAAGGCTCCGATCGAAGTATGTATGTTTCAGTAGAAGGAACAAAGGTCGTAAGGTCATTGAGCGTTTCCCACGAGAAGTCTTTAGAGCGTTTGCTCGGGGAAAACTCCATGGCTCTCCTCAGATGCGAAAAAGTGAAATTCCGCTCGAACTTCCGCGTATTACTTCAACTCTGTAACCCAAGTGGCGGTCGGTCACAGCTTGATCAGTACATAGTCGAGCTCCTTCGATGGGCGATGAAAACTGGCTGATGACTCTTGGGCTACCAAAATCTCTCAGAATCGAAGGAAAGAAGGCAAGCATACTGAAGACAAAAACTTGGGATTCATAGCAGCAGGTTGAGCAGAAATGAGGAAAGCACAATCGTGGTGCTGGACGCTATGCTCGAAAAAATATTCTTGGTCAGTGGAGTTACTATGGATTCCGCACAAATCTCTGCAGGCCTGCTTCGCAGCGGCCAGACCGCTATGAGCTGTGACTTCACCAGCGATTAATCGGTCTCTCTGAGACTCCGCTTGATGGCACTGAAAATGAGCGTCACGGCTGTCTTTCAGAAGCTATTTTGTGACCTTGATTCCAGCCGTCTGTCTTGTGGGAACAATTCACGCCCACCGCCCCTCCGCCTACGAGTCGTACCGATGTCATCCTCGAGATGCAGTCTGAATTGATGCACACTTCTCACCGGGCATGATTTCGCTCAACGAGAGAGATCCCGCGAGCTCGAGTCCCGGACCGGGGACGGCTCCTCTCCAAATAAATTTAGACACCTCGGTGCCGATGTACATTCAATATATTCGTGAGCGGTTCAACCATGAGGATAAAGCCCCGGGCTACAAGAAACAGAGCATGCCGCCGCTATCAGGGTGGGGGTTCAATTGGAGGAACCCAACTTCGGGTCTGGGGCGACGGGGCTCTCAGAGAATAGCCAGTCTATCGCGATGAGGAGCTCGAAGTATGACGTCCCCTTCGGAATCGTCGACGATTCGCAACACTATCCGTAGTCTGATGAGGAGCTTCATCAGCGTGAGATTAGAACATCTAGCTTTTCGTGCTCGGAAACTCGACCGAGTGACTCTAGTGAGCGACGTTCAGCTGAGATCCGTCTTCGTCTCTCTGAACTTTGGGAAGGAACTCTCTCACTCGGTGGCTCCTCTCCGTGAGAGGATGCAGCTGAGGGCAAGCAACCCCGGTAGAGCAATCGTTTCGTACCGTCGACAACAAAAATTTCGAATCACGCATTTCGTGATGTTCGCGGGTCTTCATATACGAGGATTCTTCACTGGATCACTTCACTTTAGGTCAGTCCACTTCGGTGTTGAGAGGGACGCTCCGGAACGGTCCTCGACCCAGCGACGTCGAGAGCAGCGTGGACCACTGAAGTCCCTCTCGCGCAGTACCCTCGAGGCCGCGGATCACCGGTTGACCACCCTTGGCTCAGGCGCATGCGATCCAATGCTCCTCGGGCCGAAAAGCTGTTCATCACGCCTTCCATAGTGGCTGGAGGTCGAATCCTGATATTTGTCCTCAACTCCGGCAAACCAAATCAAGAATGGTTGTGTGGGGCGTCTTGATAGTGGTGAGTCTCGTGACAGGTTCCATATGGTCTTGGCTAGAGCCGGGAAAGGAGCATCAAAGGACATCCCCTTACGGCAACAGAGAGATTAACGGCGCTTTCACTTTACTGACGATTAGAGATATAGACGAACTTCTGGATGGACTCGGACTTTGATCGCCGATCGAATTGTAATCAACTGAGTACCGGACCCAAATAAATACGCTTCTGCACTGAGCTTATCGGCTCCAGTCATGAGTTGTTGACCACCTCGTCTTAAATTGTGAGAACAGACAATGGAAGATAGTCAAGTCGTCTTCCTCGGATATGCGAGGAATCGATTATTGGTCACAGATCCCGCGATGTACTTCAGAGGCATCACGTACAGCTCTCCGTCAGAGCATCCCCCACCTTCACGTATTCTCGAACGAGGGCCCCGGGCTCGCGTGTCAGTATGCCGCAACACTGCAAAGTTGAGCGTAGGAGCCTGATTTCGACCCGTTCGGATAACATTCGTTCCTCCAGAATTCCGCGAACGACCACCGAAGGCTGACCTACCTCTTCTTTTAGAGGGAGGGAGGTCGCGAAGAGCCTCTCCATGAGACTGGACGTCAAATTCGCGGGGTGAACCATCGCCCCGGGCACGCTACTGAGCATCGCGCGTCCGTGGTGGTATCATAGTTCTGATTTTCACGTCGGGCTCTCGGGATCTTCGATCGGATACTTTTCCATGAGCTGCACTGAATTCTGAACTGACAAGCATGCACGACACAATGCGCTCGGCATCACAGAATGAGCCTTTGAAACTGCTTGCACTTACTTGGAATATGCTCTCAAATCTCATCCTCGAGGATCGAAAACCTAGGACAGACGTCAAACAGCTGGGATCCTCGCTATTCTCCTCATGGTAAATATCCGAGAACGCCTCTCTCCCTATCTTCATTTTGTATCACAAATGCTTTCAAGAAATGATCTGGCTTCCAATGATGAAATTTCCCCAGCTACACGGAGCAATGCCGAGTGCTCCAGTGATACTCGCACGAATGTGGAGTGAACTCGCACCGCTTCGAGAGCGCTGGCACCTCTGAGAACACAGAGAGCCGCGTGACAAGCGAAACGGAGCAGAACGAGATTCTGTGCTTTTCCATCAGTGATTGATCTCAAATCAGAACCTTCATCGGCTGGTCCCACGACGTTTCGGAACCGTCCCTGAATAGTCGTGCGGAGGACCATTTGGATGCAAACCTTAAATTCCTGCAGTGCTCATCCCTCAGCCCGACGATAGGCGGAGCTACGCGAGGCCGTTCAAGCGAAGCTCCAGTCCTCTCTCTTCTCTGTCGCACGACGTTCTGTAGACCATCTGCAATCGTGCATCAATGTTCCTTGCTTGGTTCAAAGTTTCAGGGCTGGGAGTCGTGATCACGATCGCCAGTATGATTCGCGATCGCTCTACGCTATCGATTCAGAACTCGGTCGAAAAATTCGCCGCGTTCAGAAATGTCCATGTTGAACAGCTACTCATCGTGGACGTATCGAAAGTTCTCGCGGAATTCGAGCCTCTTGCGAGAGCGAGTCTCTTGCTGGTCGAATACGGAGACTCGACGATTAAGGAGGTTCCAATGAAGAGTTTCTCGTCTATTTTTAAACCGCTGCGAAGATTGACGGTTGCCCCATGGTTTCTTAATGCCCTCGCGGCACCTCAATACATTGCTATCGTTTCGGAAATCCATTCCATACCAGAGTACCGGTTCGATGACTTTTATCAGAACATCCGCCATAAGTGTATCGTTCATTTCTTTTATGGACATGTGAAATTCTACTCATCTCCCAGAGTCTGGGCGCATGGAATTCCCGCGTAGTGGGCGAGAGGAAGCGATTTTATTATACTTCTCCTGCTACAGTCAGAACTCGGTTCTCTCTTGGCACGAATATAAGTCGAATGATGAGCCAGAGAAGTGTTTCGGGTCCGGACAAAGACCCGTCACGTTCGGGATGAATCCGCGAGCTTTCAAATCATCGGAGCTAGATATCAACTTCGAGCTATTCTGTCGTCTGAATGAATCTGTGATAAGATTCACCGCTCTGCTTATACCGATAAACTTGTTCCCGACGAAAGTTGATTATCCATTCTTTCACCACACGGCCTTAAATAATGTGATCGCCGTGACTTCGTTCTCTGAATGTCATACCCTGCTCAGAACCAAGGAAAGAAGTATTTATGATCTTCTGAAGCCCCTCTCTTTGGTGACGTGGACCATCTTCTCATTAAGCGTTCTGTCACTGAGCATTTTCCTGTCTATCGCAGGTCGAGCCTGTTTTGTAGATACGCTCAATGCAGTGCTCCTCAACTCCATCAATGCGAGAGCGATCGAATTCCGGAGCTTGAGACTTTCACATCTGATTGGCGCTCTGACAGTTTTGATCATGAATTTCCTCATGAGTACTCTCTATGGGACTGTCTTCCTTGCCGACTTCCTCGACCCAACCTGGCAGAGTCCGGTTGAGAATTTCCTCCAATGCCGCTCCAATCCCAAATGCCTCCTGAAGTCGCTCGTCTTGGAAGCTATCATCGATTTCCGTACGGCTGCATGCGGTTTGAGCAATGCCCAATTAGTGGCCTCAGGCATGCCCTTAACTAGAGTAGCCTTCCGAAGCAAAGCTAAAGAAGTGAGAACTGACTCCAATCTCTACAGTGATGCAGATGCGACTCATGCTTTGTTTCTGAAATTCAACGGGGCATCAACACGTGGGAGTTTCCATGATTGGGTGGCAGCGGAAGCTTTGGTTAGACCATTGAATCAGAGAAGTGTTTTCCACACCAGAATTTTCGAACACGCACTCATACCTCCACGATTGCATAGAGACCAGCTGCAGTCGGGAACATCGGCGATAAGATGGAATCGATTCCAGATTGCGTTCCTCCGAGAGAGGTATGCATCAACCCTAGGAGCAGATCTCGGCAAGCTTTTTGCAGAGGGCTGGTTTTTTCGGCATAATGAATCTCGGGGCTGGTTCAACATTCTGCATTTGACAAAACTCTTGCCTCTTTTCGTAATTTGCATAGCGCTTAGCTTGCTCCGGTTGATCCTGGAAGTGCTTAAGCCTCGGAGCGGATATGCTTTTGATGCTGAAACTTTGAGCATGAGATTCGTCGCTGACGGTTTCGAGAAGCTACGACGTTTCTTCCGTTCCTTCGACGAAAACGAGGGGAAGCTCGATAAACGTTGGTGAACGTTCTCTCGGTGCTTGAGGTAGAGGCTGGCCTCAGGATGGACCGCATGTACGGCTCACTCATACGGGTCTCGACTGAGGGTCGCGATTCCCCGGGTCCGCAAGTACCCGTTCTTCTGAGTCCTAGTTCAGATGCGGCTCGGGTCATGAACCCTGCCTGGGTCCTGGATTGGGCGACTCCAAATGCGTCTAGGTTCAAGTTTCGATTCCCAGTCGATTCAATAATTGCGGATTAGCCTGTTGGTCTGGAGATTCCGCATACCGACCTTTCCGCAATTCGCGGAGCTTGGATAAGAGCAGGAGCGGGTCGACCGAAAGAGGAAGGCAAATTCAGATGAAGCGCGAATTCGCATTATTTCAAATGAAGAAGCTCTTTTCTCTCCAAGCGAGGGCCAGGTCCAAGGCAAGGCGGACACCGAACTCCCTACACTCGATCGGCCAGGCGATTTCCCAGCTGACCGTGTTGATCAGCCTTCGACCGGGTCGATGCTTGAATATGTCCCTTCTCCGAAGGGTAGCGTCGCGCAGATTCGATATCGAATTAAAAGCTACGGAGAGGTGACTAGAAAGCCTCATCATTCGATCAGCATCCTGCCTTCTCCTAGACCAGGGGTGTCAAACCTTGGGCCAACGGGCCAAGCTGGCCCGCCGGGTTCCTTTCATCGGCCCGCGGAGCTCTTCAATCCGTTCATCATATGTCCGAGATCCGCCTAGATTCCTGATCGCTCGTTTGAGCAGAAGGGATCCTGAGCGATTCATCGTGAGAATTGAAGAGGGGTGGTTACTCTCGCGTCTCAATGACATCAGCTTCACATAGAGCATATATGGTTGTTTGATTTTATTTCGGCCAATGGAGCAGCGGCTCGTTTGCGCTCATCTCTCCGTGAGCCGTTCTACGGTTTTTGCGATACTCTCATTATTGAAATACATACGCTCCAACGCGTGGTATCGCGGGATATCTTCGCCTCTACAGTATCTAAATTGGCAATATTCTTGTGCGTCATAGAAGTCTGCTCCCGAACGTGTATGGCGCTCCTGTCGGTACTAGCCGCTCCTTCCCATGTCTGAGTCTGGACAAGTCTTACAATGAATACATGCTCATTCTATAGATGAGCGGTCCTAATCGTCTTTCTAGTTAGATAAAACTGCTTTGCTATAGGATATTGCTTGATGGTTCGGGAACACACACAAAACCCATATGTTCCATAGGGGAATATTTGAGGCCTTAAAGGTCATCGTTCACATTTTCGCTCCCAGATTACCCAATCGGGAGGGAAATCCGGACAGGGAAGCGACCCCTCATCATTGATTTCATTTGCTCCTCTTTCACTAGGGCCCTCTGCAGCGGTCTTCCTTTCCGATAGCCGGAAGTCCCCTGCAGAGGGCCATTGGATTCGTGTTCCGTCAATCCCTTTGAAGAGAGGGAAGGGTTGGCAGCGTTGTGACGGTGCATTACGAAATTACTCCTTGAACGGTGACTTGATCCTTCACCTGCTCTCGACTCTTCAGTACTTAAGAAGCGAGCCGACTCTAAGCCCCGGGTTGACTCTGCCTTCTCATTTTTACCGAATCGGTGGGTTGATGAGTTCAATGATTTTCATCGTCTCTCTCGACACCATCAGATGCTTCTCTTGCGATGTTCTTCCTCCAATCTCACGCGAGGGTATCGGTGGCCTTGGAGGGACAATGGTCGAACACCCGGGAACCCCGCTGCATACATTTTCTTCAGGCAAATGTTCGCTGTCGATTCCCTCGTCGCATTGTTATTCCAACGAAAGAAGCTTCGCGATCACGCCGGAGCGATATTGGGAGCCACTCTAAATGAATGAAATCCCCCGGGCTTAATGAATCCATAGACTTCCACGCGCGTCTGGCTCTCCAGTGCAGCAAGAGAACCAGCAAGATCTGATGGATGTCCGCAGTATGTATAATACATAGATGCATAAAAGTAATTATTCTGAGAACGTAGCTGCCACCTCTGAGCTCTCGAGAGCCTGATGTCGATCATCCCCATCGAGATGCTGCCTTATGATAAGAAGTTCTTGAATTATGCAGACCGTGCCGGAATAGTTCCCGGCAGACTTTCCTCATTGAAACAGTCGTCCCGGAGGAGTTTCGACTCTTCAAAGTTGAGCAAGTGACCTTTCACCGAAGGTTGAATCTGTTTCCATCATCGTGGAGCGAGACATCATCTGGATTGCCTCTAATTTGCTAGCAATGCATGGTTTCCGGTAAAACGTACCGCTTGGAGTCCTGATCTCGGTCGCCGGAATGATCTACGATAGCTCAATGCTCAATGCAAAATTTCCCGTTGTCAACAAAATCTGCTCCTCAATTCATCGCCCTAGTTTCGAATATCCATTTCGTCGGAGAGCACGTGTCTGACGACTTGTATCAGAACATCCGCCGTAACTGTATCGAGTTACGGTTCATGGGATCTCTGCCACGGTGGGTGGCAGGGGACGGTTTCCCTTCTCATGCAATTAAGAAAGCTCCGTCCTCTCACGGCGCGATCATCGCCTCAACGATGAGCCAGCAAAACGTTTCAAGTCTGAGACAGAACCCGTTCCATGTGGGATCATTGCCCGTAGCTTCAAATTTTTTAAGCTCGACATCAACACCGAATTGTTCTGAGGGCAGAATAACTAGGTGCTACGCTTCACTTCTCAGCTGGTGTCGATTAATTTGTTCGTGAATCATAAATTTCCCTTGCAGAAAGAGCATTCAAAAACCCTGAGGCTACATGATTCTTCCTGAGAATTCTATGAAAGACTTGAGATTTAATTTTTTTACCAAACGGGCTTCAACAACATTATGTAGATGACCTCCTCGGCTGAATGCTATGCTTTGCTCATGAACAAATAGAAAGACACACATGATTCACTAAAGCTCTACTCGGCAGTCACGTCGATCTTGTACTCATTGAGTATACTGTCGTTGAGCTATTTCCTACCTTCCACCAAAGGAATTCGCTCCCCCAATATTCTCAGCAATACGATCCCGATCATCATCGGAGCGACACCGATTGATCTGGAGAGTTTGGAACCTTCGCAGGAGATGGCTACTCTCGTGGTTCTGACTAGGCATTGCAGCGGTTTCTAACCGCGGTTAAAAATCGCGATTAACCGCTCGAAATCGCGGTTTTTAATCGTGATTAATCGCATGTATATTTCGAATAATAATCGCAAATCGAGGCCTGCCAATCCAGACGTCAAAAAGCCTGAGGATCAGTCATAGTTCTCGCAAAACGGCTCGAAAATTATTCTCCACCCTATTACCGAATAGGAGAACGAATATAATATGATTTCCGGAAGGGTTTTCCAACAATTGGCTCAGCTCCTAGAATAGCTCGAGGAATATCATCTTCGATCTCGGCGCACAGCACGTAACATTGAGATTCCACGTCCGAAGGCAGGTTGGATGTAGACCCGACAGCGGCGGGGCGTGCATCGACGTTTTCGTTGCTAAAGCGTTCGAAATCTAAACATCAACGATACTCTTCGCTCGTGCTGCGAGAGCCATCAAACGCTCCCGGCTTGATCATTGTCTTAGAGAGTACATCTTCTCTGAAATTCGTTGGACTCCATGATCCTTCCAACTCTTGATTCATTAAACACGCAAGCGGGAGATTCCATTCTCTGAGTGAGCTCGTCATCTCCCTTTCCCCCCCGAAAGCTTCAAATAGGCTACAATAGAAATAGATCCATGTTCACATGCTGATTTCGCCTCAGATCACTCGCTGGAGCGCTCGCGGCTATTTGCGATTATAATCGCGGTTAGCGGTGTTTCGGCTCCGGTAAATCGAAACCGCGGTTTTTCTGAATTGCGGTTATTTGCAATGCCTAGTTCTGACCATTAGTTGTCTTCGCAGTAACGTCCCCCTAGCCGATTTTCTGGATCTCACCATGCCGAATAGAGTCGAAAGTTTCGATTATCACGAATTATTATAATTAGAGCGATTATCACTGCCGGCTTGCCCCTTCAACAGAGTGGCGATCCGCAACAAAGCGGCACATTCCGGAAAAGTGACTAACCCCCACGGGAATCTATAGGGAGCTCATTCGCTGTTCATCGAACTCGAGGAGGCAGACAAGCGGGTAAGCTCCCGTGGTTGAGCCGGAGCGGCAGCCCTGTTGAGAGCTTTGAATCTGGAAAGCGTAATCTACACCGAGATTTCTGAGCTCGCTATTCTCCCTTCGGAATGCTCTCTCCCGCAAACCTCATAGACATCCTCTTCCCGACACATGGAGTTCCGACAGTCAGATTGATAGCAAAAACCCTGTAGAAAGGAGAAGGACCCTGAGCAGCGACAAATCCACCAATAGCTCCCGATTACTAATCTGATGTTCTCAACTCTTGAAAACTCCTATCGACTCATCGAGGAGCTGGACAAAGGAGGTTGTCTATGGACGCCGGACGCCAGCGCGACCCTGAGACCGATACTTACATCACACATCCTTCTACATCGGCGACGAGCTCGCGGAGCAGGATTAGAGATGGCGCTCTGGGATCGAATTATGCCTCTCCTTCAATTGTGACAAAAGTCTCTGTGCCTCCAATCGCATAAGTTTCATCATTTACAGAAGCGGGCTTATCGCGCACTGCTGTCAGTCCCAGCTCAGAAGGATCTCTATGACATTCATTTATTCGACATATATTAGTTGCATGTCGAAAATGAAAAAGTCAAGAAACAAAGCTCATTAGGGAGCTCCTCGGAGTCGGAGGAGTCTTCTTGATTCCCAGGTCTCCGTATAGTCGGCAACAGCCCCTCCTCCCAAGCCCTGTTTTCGTAGTGCTGAATATACGAGCGGATCGTCATCTTTGGTACTCAGCCCAATAGAAAATCCGATCCGTCGCTAATCAGCGACGCTCCCTGCGCCAGAACCGGGCTTTCACCCATTCCTAGGTTCGAGCATGCCGAGCGATGATGGTGCGATGTAGCAGCTGCCTCACAAAGCAGAAAAACCGTCTTGTTCATTCGCGTGGCGAGCAGCCGATGTGGATTCTCCTTCTCCTCAAGCAATGCACGCAGTTGCCAGCGCCGACGATGAGTAATTCGAATTCAATCGAAATCAGAATAATTGCAGCGCAGCAGCCGAAAAGAGGCAGCAATTTGATCAGATGGTGGATTTTGAACCAGCCTCGCGATTTTCCGTGACGCAAGAGGCGCTCCTCCGCGAAGTAATCTTCGAGAACTACCTCGGTGATCGGCTTGTAGATTTTGCTGAAGTACATGTCCTCCGAACGATCTCCATAGAGGCGAGGCTTCCCTCGCGGCGACTGGTGATAATGCAATAATGTCGAGGGGATCAGCGAATGTTCGAACAGCCGATTGTAAAGATCACTTCTTTGATTCAAAGTCCTCACGAGGAGGCTTACTGATTGTAGGACATCCGAATTATATTGGACCGATGCACCGTTGAATCTCAGAAACAATCCATGGGCGTTCTCAGGGTCCCGATAGGAGGAAATCTCTCTCGGATTCTCCCGGGTCTTGTACTCGAAACGCACTCTAAACAACGGCATACCCAAAGCATTCAGCTGTGCATCATCCAAGCCGCACACTGCCATGTGTTCGTATATCATGGCGCTCATCGGGAGAGCCATGTGGGAGCATTGCAGATTGAGGTGGCATTGGAAGAAATTATTCACCTGCAGCGGCTTCGTAGGGTCGAGGAAATCAGCGAGGAAAATATTGCTATGAACATTCACCATGAAAAAGTTCTGTACCAGAGCCGTCGAACAAGCCAGGAGGCTGTGAGCTCTTTTGCTCCTCAGCTCAATCGGTCTTCCATTCATGAAGTTTTGGCAGATCGCAGCGAATGTTCCGAAGAAAGGAGCCTGATCCGCAACCTTCAAGAACGCGCTGAATGAAAGAATACTGAGCAAGAAGACCAACCACGTCAAGCTCGAGAAAGGACGCAGCAAATCCTTGATATCCCTCTCTTTGTTCAGAAGTAACGTGTAACATCCAGTAAAGTACTTGCTGCCGACAACATTATTCACGGCCGTATGACGAAAATAAGGGTTGTCCACACTCGAGGGGAATAGGTTTATCGGTAGGAGCACGGCGAAAAACCGCGCCACTGAGTTGTTGTATCGGGAATACAGCTCGACATTGAGTCCTGCTTCGGTACGGGAGAACCTACCCGAGTTTATCCCGAACTCCATCGACACCGGTTTCGATTCCAGACAAGCTTCAGGATCCCGCCTGAATCGACTCTCACGCCAAGCAAGAACTGTGTTTTTCCTGTTGCAAGCGAAAACTGTTCTCTTACGGTCCACGTGAAATACGGGGATTCCGTAAGACTTGAGACTACCAGAGAACATTGATCGTATTTCACCGAAGGAGAAGTGCCCGATGCACTTGTGGCGAATGTTCTGGTATATATCGTTGCGACCGTAAGTCTTGATTGTTTCGATGCTGGACACTATCACCGCGATCAGGGGCGCGGTCAGAGTATTCAAGAACCAAGGGGCAACCGAGCTCCGCGTGATTAGATTCCCAAGCGGAAATTTTTCCAAGTGATTCGCGATCACCGAGTGTTCCGGCTCGGCCAAAAGTAAACTCGCTTGTATGGGCCGCTGGAACGTGTCGAGAATTCTTGATAAGTCGACGATCAGAACTCGCTCGATTTCGATATGGGCGGCTTCAATGAAGCTCCCGATCTGGTTATCCGAGTGAAGACTTGTGAATTTCGACATCACCGAGACAACCGAAACCACTAGTCCGAGGAACGAAAGAGTACGCATATCGCCAATGAGCCCACAACTGATCCCTGCAGATTATCAACGACGTTCCTCGGCGGGATAAGGTGGATTTCGCGGATTCTACAGGCGTAGAGCTGACACGCCGAACGTTTCCATTATGGCAAAAATGTTATCTCTCTTGGGTTCTCACTTTGAAGTGTGAATCTGGAATGCTATGTAATGAAGCAGCAGACGTATAAGTAACCCCAATGGATCGATGAGATCCCGTGAGCAGCGGCGACTCAGGGCGAGAGAATCACGATGAGTGGCGGATTTCGAATCCTATTCGGTAAAAGCGCTCTGACCCACAGCAAAGTCAGATCCTAGGAACGCACGGCGACCATCTTTGACGGAGACTTACCGTCCAGCCGCGAATTCGTAACTTCGGTTCTCACATCGACCCGCGGAGTAGCATACTCGAAGCCTGAACTGACTCTCGAAGCTTTCATTCGCCTGGGTAGGCGTCGCGACGAGCGGAGGCAAAAAAGGTCCATGCCGCTTCCCACATCCTCGTCGACGCCTTTCTTGAGGGACTCCGGTTACGTGAGCGATGAGAGCGTGAATCAGCGTTTCTCTTGGGTCACGTCGTCCGCGAGTCGCTTGCGCTCATTATCGATAGTCACATGAATATTCCTCAGAAAACATCGGCAAGATGATCTCAGCGAGATTCATCGTCGGAATTCTGGTGGCTGTCGGAACGATGACGTCACTAAATCACGTGAAACGCGAGTTCCGGAATCCAGACACACATAGGCGAACGGCTGTCCTACTCGTACCGAAGGAGAAAGGCGTCGATTGGAGCGCACCGATGAGGAATCTGACGATTCTCCCAGAGATTGGCTACTGCCAATCCAGTGGCACCTCAAAGCTCTTTCATACATATGTACATGAGTGAAGGTCCAGAATATTGAGTGAATGGCGAGCGCTGATCGAAGGCGGAAGTTACAACTTCAGGCTCGCGAATTTTCGATGCAGATTTTGAGTCTGATTGAGAAGAAAAACCCACGGCCCGGTTCCCGGCAGGATATCCGCGGAGCCCTACTTCGGGAAACAAGGACGATTCGGGAGACGGCGAACGTGTCAACCTGAGCACATCGAGCGGGGACCGAGAAGCTCTCGAGCATATAGCTGTAGTGGAAATTCGGGGAGACAACAAGGATATCCAATCTGACTACAGTGAGCCGCTCTCCAAAGCGGAGCACAAAAGAAGTGCGACCGAAGTCGAAGGGCTCGCGGTGGAGAGGGGCGGGATGGAGGTCATGAGAACTGTATTGCGAACCCTAGGTATCAACCTGAATCGAATGGATCAATAAAATAGGGTCCTAGGTCAAGGAAGAAACCAAGATTCTCGAGGGCATAAGCTCCATGTGGATGTCAGATGTGCCAGCCAATTGCAGCACAAGGGCATCCTCTGCGGCTGCGCATCTGGAGAATGTGGGAGGTTAATGAGCTCCTTCAGACGCTGACTTGAAAAATAGTGCGGAAACATCCTTGCGTGTGACGAATAATCGACGATGTTCGGGAACTCCCTCCTGAATCTTCGAAACGAGCTGGAGTCGTAATGAGTAGCGTATATAGGGGGGAGAGGCAAGGGGGCCAGGGGGCTATGAATTGAATACACGGAATCAGGCAGTAGGATCAATGCAGAAAAGACATGCCGACATGAGTGTTTTTCGAGTTGATTTAATTGCACAGCGACGGGAAGACTCATCCGCAATCATGTCACGGCAATGGAGATGAAGCTCGGACTGCTAACATCTGGTTTTCCGAGAATCTCTGTCACGTTCAAATGCAGTGATTGCGGTAGATAACGTAGGTCAAGAGCAACAGCACGTACGCAGCGAGGAGGATGAGACCGAGAATTTTCAGAACTGGAAAGAAGAGGTCAAGCAATTAGACATAACTTATTCTCTCTGAAGGAGGGACGTGCTTGCCTATTTCTCAGACTTTCAGAAGATGTCGATGAATAAGAGGGTACTAGTTTCCGCGAAAGAGCTAGACGAGCAGGCCAAAAGGTGCTCGCTCGTCTCTCGTTGTACCCAAAATGGTCCAAAAGTTCCCGTTTCGGGAGAGCCCTCCTAGTAGAGAGACTTCGATGATTCTTCGGCTATACAGCCGAGATTTGTCCAGACGAGTCGATTCGCTTCAAATGAAGTCCCTATGCAGGATTCCAGCTCTGCCACGGTTCAAGTAGACTGGAGTGCCGAGAAATATATGCGACGAGCTATTTTCAGAAATTTGCTATTTGATTACTTTTCATCGCCGATATTCCCCGATAGGAATGCTGCTTGAGGATGATCGAAACGTCTCTGCTCCGGAAACTCCCAACGACGACTTCCGCTCTTATAACGTACACTCGATCACGACTCAAATAGCGGAGATTCGGTAAAGCCTGAAATAACGTAATCCAAGTAAACCACGGATTCCGCCGCATAAAGAGCGTTCTAGGAGTGTTCTTGAACCATGCAATCTACCCATTTATGACGATGCCTACTCTTGGACAAAGAGGGAGGGTCCTAATCCCACAGACCGCTCGCTCTTCTTCACAGATGGTGACATGAACCTCGAATGCGCGATTGCCGCAGAATTTCCTCAACTCTGATGGTGTTTCCCACACTAGGAAGGCGTTGGTGTCCTGGGTCGCGACGATGAGATTCTTGAGAGGCAGCGGCTCTGATGAGAATAGAGCAAAGGTGGATCGATTTCTTCGGGTTTTCCAATTGATTGCCCAATCAGCTCTCCGCATGGTGTGTGATGCGAAAAAGATGGGTGCGCTTGATATGCAGCGGGACGAAGTAATTCTCACCTCCGGGTCCCGAGGTGAACCGCCGAATCCATAGCAACGTTTCTGCGTGACGTCCACAGACGCAGGATAACTTGAGCAAGTATTCTTGGAAAAACAGAACAGGGAAATCTTGGCTGGACCTTATGCTGCAGCAGGTGCCATTGGTCACTTCTCTGAGAAACCCGTACTCCTGATGCACCTCGACCCTGTAGCTCGGTCTCTCCCCTCCAACACAGATTACTGTCGGCCAGGTCAGATTCAGGATGCCCATTGGTCCGACAGCGCTGAAGATCGCCTCGATTCGATAGAGGCCTGGCAGGACTGCAACGAGAGGACTGCTCCGAAATTTTGTCATTTTCACCGACTTCTCGAGCTATGTCAGGGGTTTTTCAGAACATACCCCCGTTCTTCGGGGAATTCTCTTCATTGAAGGGCAACATCACAGGTGCAGATTGCCCGCCTGAAGAGTAGGCCACCGTCATGAGAATGAGCACATCGAAGCAGAGAAACTTCAAGCTCTCCATGAGGTCTCTGTAGAATTTCAGGCGAGCTTATTCCATTCGGACTCCATTCGATGTCAGCACTGGCGATCAACCTGTCGATTATCCATTGGAGACCGGCGCACAGGAGAGCTTCTCTCCGACCAGGGGGAAACCTTGAGCAAACAGAAAACCGTCGGAGACGACCACGCTGAGGAACGATACAACCTTTCGCCGCTTGACTTGAGAACGAGGGGAGGCCGATTCCGAGGCGCATTATAGAGTTTGTAACAGCGCTCCAATCAGAAAAGCATTCGGCTCAGTTGACGACTCCCATGAGAAATCAGACTGCGCTCGGAATTGATTTCTCGCTATTCGGTCTAACATTCCATTATCTAATGACTAAGGGTAACAGCTCGAGATTCGCCAGAAAGGATGCGAGAATGCGCGGAATGAGTCGAATGTAACGCTCACGTCTCTGGAGTTAATTACTCAGTGTAAATACGCCAAGACTTTTTCTTCGGAATTCTCTTCTGGTCATTATTCGTTGGTATCGTGGAATGAATTCTTAATTTTTCCGTAGTTCAAATTCGTGTGTTGCAATCGTGGAGGTCGGAGGAATAGCGTGGATCAGAGCAGCGGCGGGAGGGTGCGGAAGGAAAGGCGGAGCGAAGTCCGATACACCCTTGCCGGCCGAAGAGAACGACTCGGATACGAAATTAGGTCCTCCGCCGTTTATCGGAAGACTATGTGATCATTTGACCATTCATTCGAGATTTTTGATCAGCGAAAAATAAGGAAGAGCGAAATCATTTGAGCGAGCAATCATCACCACGAGCGACTGTTTATTCGGTCGGTTCTGCGGGGCGCTATTTTCCTTGGGCACTGTGGAAACCATCAAAGTTTTTCAATGAATTCGCGAGAAGTTTCGGCAGCCACGGGTGAGAGTCTGACGTTTCGCGTGTCTTCAGGTCTCGTCGACTTCCGATAGCGTTCCAGAAGCAATCTGGCTTCTCGTGAGCGTTTCCTGCGAGGAAGTTCTTTTCAGGAATCGTCTGCGAGTACGATCGAGCGGCGACGCTAGAAACCTAGCGCAGATCAGAACTCTTACCTTTCCCTGTGAGCTGCACAAGAGAAGCAAGCTATGACCGCGCTCACGATGAGTATGAAGGTCACAACGCCCGCCGTCGAGATCAAGATCGGGAAATCTGAAGACGGATCGATGATTCATATTGTATCATTGGAGGGAAATTCGATCGGCTCGAGTTCACAATAGATTACAAATCGTCCGCAGTGGGACGCTCCTGACCTGCAGATGGGTCGACGCCGATGAGCGTGTACCTCCGGGCACCTTGAACCGCTTTGTTTCCACACAGGAAATACGCGCTGACGGAAATGTTATATGGGACATTGGGCTCGAGATTCGTCAACGTGTAGTTCCACTTGGTTGTGATGACTTGCTGCCAAAAGGCACCAGCGGAAATGGGTCTCCATCTGACTTCGAAAGCTCTGATGAAGGCGATAGAGTCGATGTACTCCTCGTAACCCCATTGTAGAGCGACTTCGGTGTCGTTCTTGAACAGCACATCGATATCATCCACACGGCTGAGCTCTGCATGGGAATCGATGATTACGAATTCGTCATCTAGATGTCAGCCCCCCGGTCCCTTTGGATCATAATTTGCCCGCGGCCCTGACAGGCGCGGGAGACGAACCGTCTGAGACGCCGACAAGGAATCGCTTCTTTTCGGCGATGCTAGATTCGTTGGCGATTTGAACTGTGAGAGACACCGTGTACACCACATCAAGTGAGAGCGGCCTCAAGATGAAGGGTCCCTGGACGAGGCATGCAATAGAGAAACGTTCGGAAGATTTACACGGAATCACCCCCTGCATCAGCGTCGGAGCGCTTCCGGAGTCGTACTTGAGGGTTCGCAATGGAATCGGGCTAGATGAAAGATTATTTATTGAGGGAACAGCGCAAGGGAACAGGGGAATTCTGACCGTCACGTTGGATCTCCTGTATCTGGATCGCTCCGGGAAATACCCCTCGGCCACTAGATGGATGTGGACCGTCGCCCATGCGTCGAGTCGGAGGATTTCAGCCGGGACCTCCCACTTGAGGGTCGCGAAATTCGACGCTGTTGAAATTCGGAGGCGTCGTATCGGCAGAGGCTCTGGAAGAAGGTGAGCGGGAACGACGGTGGGCCGATTGAGTACACACACACAAGACAAAAATAAGGACGGACGACATCAGGGTGGGCTGCTCTCAAGTCGGCTATACGCTCCTTCATAGGAAACTTCCCGCGCTCTGCCCACTCACGGCTCAAGCTGCCGTGAACCGACGAGCGCCCTCCGACCACCACGCTCCTCAAACAACCCTATTTCATCGAAGTATCATATTTGAATTCTCACGTATCAAGACTTTCTCTCTTTCGGAAGGCATACAACTCCTCATGTTCCGAGTCGTTCCTTCTTACCGCCTCTCCCGGAAGTGGTTTTCCTGATTTTCCAGACATCCTTCAAGAGACACTTGTAATGGAAGGAGATCGTATAGTTGATCCAATACACGAGCGGGAACTTTTCGGTGGATTTGATGACGAGAGGCTTGGACGGTCCCTCCAATTGAGTGCTGCGACGGAGGCTGTCCTCAAGGTGAACCTTGTCAACTGAACAGAAGAGATAGTCTTCCCAAGAAAGATGGAGATCAGGGTGGGGACCGTCTCGCCGTATCACTCGATACTCGAATTGGCCCCCTGTGTATAGAGCAGTTACTGGAGGAAGAAAGAGGATTAGGACTCATCAACACTTCCACCATCGATCATTGGCGCCGGCGAAGTGCTGAACTTGAATTTGCGACACTAATCAACGAATCTATGACTGATTAGATCTCTGAGCTCTGCAGAATGTAGTGGCGGATACCGATCACTAACCTGCATGCGGTACCCCAATTAACAGTACCAAGGTGAGAATCGCACAGAGCTCGGACATGTGGCAAGAGTTTCTCCTCAACGTGTGAGACGCTCAGAGAGGCATCAGATCTCCCAAAGAGCGGGGACGGAATCGAAACTGAAGTCAAGAGTCCAACAGAAAAACATTGGATGCTCTGCGGAGCAAGCTTCGGAAGGAAGCCGTGTATGCTCCGATTTGCGGTCTCAGATTGAGTCATCAGTCTGATGGCCGCCTTAGTATTCTCGCGACCCGCCGGAATATCAGACGAACTAATCACTCTCTATTCGGCAATCGAATCAGCTCAAAAACGAGCTGTATGCGTCACAAATCTCTGGGGTACGTATCTCGATTCGCTTTCCGAAACTAAGGCTTCGAGCTCAAAATATAACATCGTTGCCTCGAAAGATGATCTCGAAATCACGAATTTTTTGAATGGCTCCGCTTCGCGACTTCATTCCGAATCGGAACTGTTGTGTCCGAGTCCTCCCAAACTCCCGGGACTTGATGTTAACATTGAGAGAGCATCAGTCGGCGAAGATTGTATCAAGGGTTGGGGAAGAATATCTGGCTCCTTCCCGGAACCTCGACCCGATCAAGAGAAGACCGGGGTCATGGTTGCGGAGACTTGGATCCGCCAGGGAGGCATCGCTGGCGCAAGATTCCGTAGCCCAAGCCTCATTCTCAGCGACAACTCGCTCCTCTCGAGCGGGTCCCTCAGAGGAAAGCCCGCGGCGCTCGCGAACCACGGCGGCGAGCTGGAGCTACATACCTATGAGTTTCGTGGGGTCGAGTTCATGAAAATGGATGGATCCATACTCACGTTGACGGTGTCGCGATAAAAAAATCTCGGCCAATCACTTCCTGGCATTGCGGACAGTCGTGAATAACTCTCACCTCCATCTTCGGCGGTGGATTCTTCTAGAGTCCTATCTACCATATCTACAAAGGAATGGCTATCGAGGTGATTCCCGTCGGCGCATCGAAGGAGCTTGGGGGAGAAAATTCTCATCCTATCAGACAGCTCATTCATGTCTCTTCCCAAATTAGCTTCCACCGATGCCGATCGTCCGCCCTCGATCTTAATCGAGCCTCGAATTTTTCCTGGTCCCCGAGATCGACTCCTTCCCAAGGGAGCCTCATAGAAAAATCTGAACAACCAATGGGAGACGAAAAAACGAGCCATGCATCAATTATACATATTTATTGAGTGGAATCCACAAACCCCACCGTTTTCCGATGTTTCATTTGAATCGGGCTTAGTCTGAGCAGAATCTATTCATCCGAATCTCTCGATTCCTTCAGGAAGATTCCAGAGGGATAGATACCTGCGATAGGATTACACTGAGTGGAGTTTCAACCTATTCGGTGCATTCGGTTTCTTCTTGGATTGAGGGATCTTTCACGAGTCCTGCTTCGCTGGCCATGCTGAAGAAGCGAGACTTCGGATTCTTCAGGAGCTCTCCCGGTGATCCTTGCTCAGCTATCTTTCCGAAATCCATGACGACCACTCTGTCCGAGTCCATGATCGTGTTCAGACGATGAGCGATTGTTATGATAGTGCAGTCGTAGAAATGTTCCCGGATAGTTTTCTGAATCAATGCATCCGTTTCCACGTCGACCGCTGCGGTTGCTTCGTCCATGATGAGGATCTTTTTCTTTTGGAGAATCGCACGAGCAAGGCAGATCAATTGGCGTTGCCCCACCGACAGGTTACTGCCGCCTTCAGCGATTTCTGTGCTGATCCCATCGGCATTGAACTGCTGTTTGATATGCGCCGTTTCGAGAGCGTCCCATAGTTCTTTCTCGCTGTGCTCCGCGTTCGGGTCGAGATTCACCCGGAGAGTTCCGGAGAATATTACAGGGTCCTGCGGGATAATCGTCAGTCGTCTTCTCAGATCGTGAAGACCGAGCTTCGAGATGTCGACACCGTCGATGCAGAGCTCCCCTGACGTTGCCTCGAGAAACCTGAATAGCGATAGAGTCAACGACGATTTCCCGGCCCCCGTTCGGCCGACCACTCCGATCTTCTCGCCTGCTTTTATTTCCAAATCGATCTGCTTCAGGACGGGCTCGAGATCCGCTCGATACGAAGTGGAATATTTCTCGAATTTGACTGAGCCCTCCGTGGGCCACTGTGGCCCCGGGGGTTTGACGTCGGTCGTCCAAGGAGCCTCCGATACGACGTCGGTGTATTCGTCGATCCTCTCCGAGGACACGACAGCCGCTTCCACTTCGGAAAAATAGTAAACGATGAAGTTGAAGGACAAAGAAGCCCCGAGGAGGTAGGCAACCATGAATCCCGCGACACCAGGAACTATCGTCGCTCGCTGACTCACTATCATGACGTTCGAGCCGAATACCATGAGGTTCGTTATGAAATCCAGTCGAGTTTCCAGCCATTCTCTGGAGATGTACAGTAGGTAAGTACAAGTATGCGTGACGTCGACTCTAGTGTCTGAGTTTTTTATTGTCTCCTCCTCAGTGCCATAAGCCCGGATACTGCTCAGGCCGTTCAGAGTTTCTGCGAAATAATTGTAGGCCGGGGATCGAGTCACGGCCTCCATACGCTTCAGCTGACGCATCGACCGGACGTAGATTTGTTGAACGATGATGTACAGCACGAGGAGTGGAACCGCGACAATAATGAATGTCGGAACTCTCACGCAGATCAGAAGAATCACGGCGATAACCTGGAAAAACATATCGAGG
Source organism: Galendromus occidentalis (assembly GCF_000255335.2). NCBI lineage: Eukaryota > Metazoa > Arthropoda > Arachnida > Mesostigmata > Phytoseiidae > Galendromus > Galendromus occidentalis. The sequence continues at coordinate 332,763 of NW_003803826.1, forward strand.
AACAGGTTCGCTGTGATCGGGAGCTGCGTGTCGAGTTGGTCGATGTCCTTGCCGAAACGGTTCAGAAGTCGTCCGAGAGGTGTCGAATCGAAGAAACTCATCGGGGCTCGCGTGATAGAGTTCAGCATGAGGTCGTGGAGTTTCCAGGCGGCGGTCACGGTACCGTTTGCCAGCGCGGCCGAACCCACGAAGGACAAGGCACCGAAAAGGAAGCCCAGAAAGGCGTATATGGAGATGTTCCGGGACCGCTTGGCGTAGTCCTCGGCAGAGTCGCCTCCGGACTCGTTCGACCATATGCTCAGCCACAGACCGGCGAAAACGTCAAAGGCACGCGACGCAGCGAAACCGAGTAACGTGATCAACGAGAGTCTCAGGCCCATTTTTGAGAAGAATCGCTTGTATACCGAGAATTTGACATTTCCTGATTGCATGATCTCGTCGGAGATCAATTTCTCTTGTTCGTGAATGCTGTTCACTGAGAGTTGGGTCTGAACTGGATCCCGCGTCGATGTCTTCAACTCCTCAGCTTTGGAATCTTCGCTCTTCCTCTCAACGATGTGATCTGACAAAAAGTCTGCGAACTCTCTCCCGGAGCCCTTCAAGTCCTGATAGGTTCCCTGCTCGACGATTTCGCCGTCTTTCAAAACCACTATCCGGTCGAATTCTGGAAGAGCAGAGAGCATATTCGTGACGAATAGCCGAGTTTTCCCGCTTAGGATCCCTTTATTGCTGATCACCTTGGAAAATATGGCTGACCCCACGTGTGCGTCCACGGCGCTGAGAGGATCGTCAAGGAAATAAATATCCTTCCGTTGGTAGACCGCACGAGCGAGGGAAATTCTCTGCTTCTGACCACCGCTCAAGTTGACGCCTTTTTCGCCGATCTCAGTCCTCTCGCCCGCGGGAAGAATCTTCAAATCGGCTGTCAGACAACAGCAGTCCAGAACCTGCTTATAGAACAGCTTGTCGAATTCATTCGCGAATATAATATTCTGTTTGATATTCGCGTTCTGTATCCAGGCTTGTTGAGGAACGTAAGCGATTGATCCACGCAGGTCGAGTTTACCCTGGCGCACTTGGAGATCACCGAGCATCGATGATAGCAGGGATGACTTCCCTGATCCGATTCTGCCTACGATGGCGACGAGTTCCCCGGTCCGTACGGAGAGGTTTATGTTCTTCAGGACGGGTAGATGCATGTCATCTTCGTTCCACGCGAGGAGAGCGTTCTGCCATCTCATCGAAAGTCCCGTTCCCGGCTGTTTACCAACGGTGTTCTCCGCGCGAGTCGGAGCGTCGAGGAAAACCCCGATCCTCTTCAGAGACACCAAAGTCTGGATAGCGTTCGATATCGTGTCGGGAATCATGGAGAGAGAGAAGCGTAGACTGTTGAATAGGCAGAGCGATACGATCGCTACGTTGGTTCGGATGACGGTCACGTCGTTAATCCAGAGATACGCGATGAATGCGAACAGAGAAACCAGAAAAGGTGTCACAGACCAGAAAAGCCTCAAGATTGCGGTAAGGTACGCGAATCTCTTGAGGAGTTTGAATTCCTCGAAACGGACTTTCCGTGCGCGTTCTAGAAAGGGCGGTTCCCATCCGTAAAACTTTATTATTTTAATGCTGCTTAGAATTTCGTTGACGAATTTCAATCGAGTGTCTTTGAGGCTCGTCTGTTTCACTTGAACGATTCGGCAGAAGGCGGCGACGACGGCGGTCAGCGGGGTCATGATCACGATCACCGCGACTCCGGCCAAACACGAAATTCCGAGGAAGTTCCACACTAGGGCGATGCACAGAATCACGTGGAGTGGACAGCTGACCATGTAGCAGAAGCTTATGCTGAAAACACAGATCTTATCCGCGTCGACCGATAACAGGTTGACGAGTTCTCCCACGCTGTACTTGGCCAGAGAAGTCGCGCTGATCTGCAGAGATTTCCTCGTAATTGCACTGGTGAGAATGGCCTTGAATTTCAAACCAAGATTCAGCGCGAAGAAGTACGACCAGCGGAGGATCAGCGAAGACATCAGCTGAAGCACGAAGATCAAGAAACCGTACACGTAACCCTTCCAAGAGGGCTGACCCTGGTCTGTGAAGAAGACGATCAACTCGTTCAGGAGGACGAAAGTCCCGATTCGGGTCAACACGAAGCCGCCCGAGAGAAGCCACGCGAGCAGAATATCAGTGAAGAAGCATCGGACGAGGGACTCGAGCAGACCCAGCCGCTTGGGCTTGTGGTCCGATAGAGTTTGTTGCCATTGCTCATAACATCGATTCGACTGGATTGAATCGAGGAGCGGTGGTAATTTATTAATTTCCAAACTATTTCGGAAGCCGCCCAGCAGAAATTCGGTGAAATAACTGAAGTAAGCTCGAGACAAGGGCGACGCGAGATAGAACAAGTTCCGACCTTCCTTTCCGTGTTGGGTTTGCACATCTTTTTCAGATATGGCCGTGAGCAGAAGTTGGAACGTCATGATAATGTACGTCGCTGTCTGTATGGCGAACTTTGCTCTGATCGGGGCGCTCACCATGTGATCCGACTCCAGAATGCGGTGGTACCACAGGATTGTTTCACAGATCAGTGCAATAATCCAGAACACCGTGAGGAACCACGAATTGCACATACCTCTGTGGCGATCACTGATTTGGATCACTATCACCAGCCCGAAGGTCAGAGTTCGGAGAATTCCGGCTAGAAGGTCCGAGAGATCCCCGTGAGGATCCCAGCCTAAGGTCAAGATTAGGTTGAGCAGATGCAATGCGGCGAGGGAACCTGCAGCTATCAGCTTAGCGCAGTGGGTGTTGGAGACGGGCAAATAACGCAGGGTTAGGTCTTTCAAGTAGATCATGTGGAGAGCCCCTCCGAACACCAGATAAAATGGAGGAATGACGGCGACAATCGTGTTCTGGAAGCAGTCCGTCAATTTTGGGGGTGCGTCTCCCCACAGGATGGGGAGCCAGAACGGCTCTTCACAAAACTTATTCCGCATCCTGCTTCACGGAATTCGTGGTCACGCTGCGTGATCACGGTCGCCGTCGTGGTCTCCTCTTGGTCGCAGCTTCCAGGGTCCGTAAAAAGTTGACACAACCAGCGGACTCTGGGCTAGGCACAAGGCGAGTCATGTAACGCCTCGAGAATTGTTTCCAACAATGCGCGCGTAACCCATGTTCAGCGTTTTTCACGACGCTTTCCATGTATCAGGTCAACTCCCGTAAACTCCCGTTTACGAGGAATTTCCAGGACATCGGCGCCTCTATCAAAATGAGTGCTTCTCAATCTCAAAGGCTGGTTCGGCAACAAGCAAAGTCACCTTTATGGGGCGCCATCAAATCCCACGAATTATCGACGAACAGACACCGAGCGAGCCGTCGGCGTCGGAGCGGAAAGCTCCCGCAATACTCACAATGACATCTACTATGTCAAACGCTTCGCTCCGATCAGCGTCAGAAGACTTCGAATGAGATTCTCAGCGAGAAAAGGCTCCTCGACGACGATCGTCGAGAACAGCTCCAACGAATTTCCTCAAGAGCGCCTCGGAGCCGGTCCTCGAAAAAATGGGAGATGAATAAACTCAGTCCGAGAAGTTCTGCTGACTCATCGATATTTGAGCCCATACGTGATGGCGCCCACGTGAACTGTTTCTCATGTTCACCGTTCCACCACCTGATTCCGGGAACAAGGGGCCCGACCGCTGAGCCATGCGGCAGACAAGGGAATACAACAGTGAATCTTAAGCTGACGAGCTATTTCCAATTAGAGAGAGAGTGAGTCCTGCTACGAATTCGGAGACGCGAAGGAAGAAACGCATCGGACTCTGGAATTCGCAGAATTTCGATTCCGATTGAGGCTCACTCGTTCCCTATAGCCCGTGCAGGAGCGTATATAGGATTTTTTGGAAGGGGCAAGCAATGTTTTCGGGGCCAGCATCATGATGATGATCCCTATCGACCTCAATGTACGGAGCCGGTGTTAAAGGGGGGAGGCATTGCCCCCTTGCCCCCCCCCCCCTCCCTATATACGCGGCTGAGCCCGTGCTATATGTGATTGACCCTGCTCCTCTGATGGAGCTGAAGGCGTGATCTCCGATCAATGGCCGGGCCCGAGCTTGCTGGGATCCTCGACAAAAGCGAGTAATTGTGTGCGTCGACGCCGAGATCATCGTCGATCACCATACACAATGGGAAAGTATCGAGTATTCGTGGCTTGACGATTTTTTATGATGTATTCCTATGGATCCAGCGCCTGTTCCGCTGTCATCAGATATGTTCCCAGGAAGGTAAGTACTGTCGATTGATATGTTTTTGCGGAGGTGATCCGGAACGAAGAATAAAGATTCGTTTGGGCCTCCGGGGAACTGCCGATCTCTTACGGCTGAGGGAAGATGATTTTGAAAGTGAAAGTTTGGAATCTAATCCCCCGTTCTGATGATTCTCCTTGACGGCCTATTAGTTTCCGTTTGTCTGATTCCTGGCGCTGGCGGAAGGAGGAAGCGTTAACTAATTGCGCTCAGCCTCGCTGTCGATAGTCTGGCAAGCGAAACCGGTTTCTGATTAATCTAGGCTCCTCGCGTCGGATAGTTTAAACGTCGCACCCTTGTGCGATTCGTGGGAAGGAGTAGCCAGAAGCGAGTCTTCACGGAAAGACAATCCTTTTTCGTGCGGAAGTTGAATTCTGAAGAGGAAGTTCGGCAGCACCCAATACGGATTTTTCGTTTGCATCAATCGCGGAAACTACTTTCGTTGTCACGACTGACGCGTTTAAGATTGATCTTCATTAACTAGCTCCGGATTTGGCGGTCATCGATATCAAACGCCCCAGTTCGCTTCCGACCGGGGGGGTCACTCGGTATATCGTTGTGATTTTTCGCCCTATCTCCGTCTCCTCAGAATCACGGCGTCGCTCCTAGGGTGCAGCCATGGAGGCTGCTGTCTTAAAGGTAGACAAGGCTAGCTACACGAGGTCTGACTAGTTTCCGTCTGGCTGGTGATGGGAAACGCTTGCGACGTCGCTTCCGATGCTCCAATTCCTGATGATACAAACGAGTGTTCGGTACGAGTCTGGATGAGAGTCCTGCTACGAGCCCGAATGAGCAGAATACGAATCCGACTGTCCGGTCGGAGACATTGTCGCCTTCGATAGATTAGGTGGAGCCCCATGCTGGTGACTCGGCGGAGCTCTCCACGGCGTCCGAGCTTCCTTCGAATCAGTCAGAAGAAATAACCGCGATGGAAGATGCTTCACTTACAATTAGAGGATTCGACAGATCGTTCGGTAGTTGAGACCATCCTGTTCCTTCAGCACGACCGATCGATTGCGGTTTTCTGGCAGACAAGTGTTATATCATGTGAAGGTCAATCTCGCCTAGCGAGCATTGATCTCATCGGCGACGTTCACGCATGGATCCGGCATCGTAACTTGGCAGGGATATTCAGAAAAATTTCCTCGTAGGGAGTTATTGGTTTGCGAATACAAAACGTTCGAAGCTGATCGCGGCTCAGGAGCAGTGATGTTTCCCCGTGAGCAGTGGCGGATCCGGGATTTTTTTCGGTGGGGGGTTTCTTCCCGGAGAGGTTTTCTAGGCGAAATTTTAACCCTCTCCCAATAAACTTGAAGGGACAGAATGCTACTTTGCCCCATACACGCAAGCCAATTTATAGCGAAGTATCAAGTTATGAGCTGCATTTCTTAGCACTTCGGCGCACATTTCGAGCTTGATTCCGCAGCTAAGAAGGAAACCCTATGAGACAAGTGCATCTAAGATTAAGGGAGTCTTTCACGGCATATCGAACTATTTATCGCATGAAATTCACTCGCCTATTATGATGCGATCCGAATTTGTTTATAAGCGACTCGATACGCACATAGATATCACGATGTGTGTTCATCAGGGCGAGACTCGTCAACCTGCTCTCAATCGTGGTTGTTCTTAGATACGTTTGCTGACGACGTCGTGTTGAAAAAGAACGCTCTGCTGACGCCACGCTGATTGGCATGACAGCTAGAACTCTCAGTAAGAAACTATCGTCAGGAAAAACATACGGATCCGCGGAGCTAAATGCACCCAACACGTCGTATGGTTTCTCTTGGCTGTTTTTCCATTTTTGCTGCCAAAGCAGAATTTCATCATGAACTTTATCAAGTCCAACTCCGCTCATCAAGTCGTGGTATCTCGAATGCAATGAACCGACAACGTTCCGAATATCCTGATCCAGCAAGGCGAGAACCGTCTGTATGAGCAAGGAGGCCAAAGGCCTTGTGACCCTGGATTCGTCCGCCTTAAATCGGTCTTCTAGATTCTGGATGTTCTCATCTAACAGTAGCATGAAAATCGATGCCCGACAGGACGCTTCGACGGATGACGTCTCGTAGTTGGATCGATGTATCTGTTTTTTAACCCTCCGGGCATCGAAACGGGAATGCCCACATTCTTAAGGGGAGTGCCGAACATGTAACACGCCGATCGGGCTGGAACTTCGGTCACAGAATCCCCGCCCCGAGAGAAGTTTAACCCTAGGAGGTTATCTGCGTATGGCCACTTAAAGGGTGTTTAAATATTAATCGAAAATTCGCCCTTAAGCATTGACTCCATGGGAAAACTGGAAAACACTGTGAACAATCGACGGATATTGGATCTGCCACGGCGATACTGTCGAGAGCTCATGTTTATGGATCGCTCAGTTCGAATTTGGCGCCATACACCATCTTGATAAGTGGTACACCCTACTCGCCACATCGCCAAACAATTAGAGCCGATTTTCTGCATAAACGGGACGGAGAAATTTATTCTTCTGAACTCTGTACGTGGTGCGTGGTAGTCCACGGAAAAGCACTTCGCACATAGATTTACGCATTTGTGGAACGAGATTCCACGGCGAGCATCACCGGAACAAATTTCGGTGACCGGGAGCAACCTCTGCGCGATACTCAGGAAGGGTATCTTCAGCACATCGAAGTCGGACTCGTGCCAGCCGTACAACCTTATGCTTCGAAAATCAGGGTGTTGAAACTGATAAAGTCGATGAGTTATTGGAATCGGAGCACATCACTCCTATCACTCATCTATTATCAGTCCGGCTCCGATGTGCCGAAGATACCCTTCCTGCGCATCGCGCAGATGTTGTTCCCAGTCACCGAAATTTGTTCCGGTGATGCTCGCCGTGGAATCTCGTTCCTCAAATGCGTGAATCTATATGCGAAGTACTTTTCCGTGGACTGCCACGCACCACGTACAGAGTTCAGAAGAATAAATTTCTCCGTTCCGTTTATGCAGAAATTCGGCTCTAATTGTTTGGCGATGTGGCGAGTAGGGTGTACCACTTATCAAGATGGTGTATGGCGCCAAATTCGAACTGAGCGATCCAAGAACATGAGCTCTCGACACTATAGCCGTGGCAGATCCAATATCCGTCGATTGTTCACAGTGTTTTCCAGCTTTCCCATAGAGTCAATGCTTAAGGGCGAATTTTCGATTAATATTTAAACACCCTTTAGGTGGCCATACGCAGATAACCTCCCAGGGTTAAACTTCTCTCGGGGCGGGAATTCTGTGACCGAAGTTCCAGCCCAATCGGCGTGTTACATGTTTGGCACTCCCCTTGTCAGAGCCATAGCTTCTGCCGGGGCAAATATCTCAGAGAAGAAGGAGCCGGCCTCCTCTCGTTTCTTCCGCGATAGTATCTCGCATGAGTTCTCCTGCTCTAGGAATGTCTAGCTGTCGATTCTACAGTTCAGGCAACACAGACCTCCTGCTATCTCGGAGAAAACAGCCCAAAGGAATTTCTGCAGGAGGTTCATTCTCGAATAGCGCTTCTCCGTCTTCTAGCTCCTTTCGAATGGATTGAGAACGGGAACTTGTACTCGTGGGGCGGTTTCCAGTGATTTTTCATAAGCTGATACAGCGTTTCATCATCGGGGCGTTCAGACTTCGATATGAAATTACCTATGTCGTTCACTTGAAACACAGTACTCTCGTCAGAGGCGCCTTCGTTGATGATGGGGTCACTTGCACCTCAACTTCGAAGTCCGGATCGGAGTCTTCATCGCTGGTCTCAGTGAGAGTGCTTTCGGACAAACAATCAGTCCTACATCTCTTCTCGAAAAATCCTGGCAGCGTGACCTGTGCTCTGTTCCGCGACATCGTGGTGAGACGCCATTCATATATCTTGAATTTTTATCTTTATATCGAACCATTCTCCAGACACTAGAACCGGCGAGATCGATCTCGTTCCTGCGTGGTGGGGAACGCTGCCGAACAAATCGAACGCTTCTCAACGAGCGTTTTGACAGGTGCACACAGTCCGGGCGAGGTATCCGCGCTTCTTCTCGCTCATGCTTCGTGCGTGCAAATGTCGTTCCGCGTCGTAGGCTATGTGTCCGGAGCCGTAGTCGAGGCAGGTAAATGGGATAAATAGGCACATTAAATTCTAGAAGATCAAGACTGACTGCCGAACATGCCGAAAGCACTGCCCCGACTCGATTAGTCTATACCTCGTTCAGAGAATTCTTCCAGTCTTCCGTGGCGTATGAGAAGCTCAACTGGTCATACATCTCCCTCATCTATATATATAAAAACGTATGTCTGTCTGTCTGTCTGTCTGTCTGTCTGTTTGTATGTCCGGGGTACCCTATAGACTCGAAAACGGCTGAACCGATCGTCGTGAAAATTTAGGAGCGTGTTCTGGGGGATCTAGCGGTGGTTATAGGGGGGTCAGTTCGCCGATGCGATGAGTCCTTCTACCTTCAAAAAATTATTTGAGTGGTCCACCCACGAAAATTCGAAAACTCGAAAACAAATTGAAAAATCCGAAATTCGCAAAATTCACAAACGCCTGAACCGATCGCCGCAAAAATTCAGGGGTGGGTTCCTGGGAGCTTCAGGAAGGTCATATGAGGGTCGTCGTTCTCATGTGATGGGTCTTCCCTCCATGAAAAAATTATTTGAGTGGTCCTCTCATCGAGAATCAAAGATTTCATCAAGGGAAAGACGGGAATTCGATTTTCCGGAGGACATCTATATATATAAAAACGTATGTCTGTCTGTTTGTCTGTTTGTCTGTCTGGTGTCACCTATAGACTCGAAAGCGGCTGAACGGATCGTCGTGAAAATTTAGGAGCGTGTTCTGGGCGATCCAGCGGTGGTTATAGGGGGGTCAGTTCTCCGATGCGATGAGTCGTTCTACCTTAAAAAATTATTTGAGTGCTCCACTGACGAAAATACGAAAACTCGGAAAAAAATTGAAAAATCCGAAATTCGCAAGATTCACAAACGCCTGAACCGATCGCCGCAAAAATTCAGGGGTGGGTTCCCGGGAGCTGTAGAAAAGCGATGAGGGGGTCGTCGTGCCCGTATGATGAGGATGAGCTCTTTTCCCTCGGAAATTGAGTACCGGGTCCCTCACCGGAAATCGTTCGGCGGGAGTTTCCAGAGTTCTCCAGAATTTTCGTGATTCCTTCACATAATCTATAAATTTGTCTGTATGTTCCCTATAGACTCGAAAACAGCTGAACCGATCGTCGTGAAAATTTAGGAGCGTGTTCTGGGGGATCCAGCGGTGGTTCCCCGATGCGATGAGTCCTTCTTCTCAAAAAAATTATTTGAGTGCTCCACTGACGAGAATACGAAAACTCGGAAAAATTTGGAAATCGCAAATTCGCAAAATTCACAAACGCCTGAGCTGATCGCCGCAAAAATTCAGGGGTGGGCTCTCGGGAGCTTCAAGAAGGTCATATCAGGGTCGTCGTTCTCATGTGATGGGTCCCCCCACCATAAAAGAAATATTTGAGTGGTCCTCTCACCGGGAATCAAAGATTTCATCAAGGGAAAGACGGGAATTCTCAGGATTTCTTATCGGCTGGACCGATCGCCAGGGAGCTCCTGAGAAGGCTAACGGGGGTTGCCGTCATCATTGGACTCTGTCTTTCTACTAATGAATCTCGCCGAAAATTGCTGTAGCCGTGAAGGGTATACATTTTCCGCAGAACATATGGAATAAAAGCGGGGAAAGTGGGGAA